>NC_048443.1:5311055-5611055 GCF_004353265.1 Vitis riparia
GAAAGAAAATGAGAGTGAAAAGGAACTAGAAAGATGCGGAGTTGCAGAGCCTTTTTTTTTTAGAAGAGATAGCTTAAAGAGAAAGGACTGAGGGAGATTTTTGTGGCTTTTTGTTTGAGAGGAAATAACCTGAGGAAAAACGAGAGTGAGCTTTTCAAAGACTATAAGAGAATAGCAGAGGAGGAATCGCTCAGGTTTGATCATTTCGCACCTTAGGTTCTCCACTTTTATCGTATTTTATTTTATTTTCAGTCTTACCATGCTTCTTTCTGATATCTGGATGCTTGTTTTGGCTACTAATGTGTTAAACCTGCTTCTCAGTTTCTATTTGCTTGGTCTTTGTTTCTCCTGCTATGAGTGGCATTGTGTTTTAAGACCATTCGAACCCTCTCACTAGTTTTTTTTGAAAGCTCCTTGATCTTCATTAAAATAGAGGTTGGATTTGACGACAACATCTTCTCTTATACATGCTTTGTTTTTCTTTTTTATTGATGAATACCATATCTTGGGTTGACCGTCTGAATTGGGATGCATTTGAGAAAGCTCAACGTTGGAGTTTTTGGAGATATTGTCATATTGTACGTTAGGGGAGTTGAAAGTTGTCAAGCAAGTATGGCATGAAGGAGATTTGCTTCAAACAGGATGTGATATTGTTTCTCTTGATGGTGATGACGAAAATAATACAGTCCAATGGAGAAATCCATTTCAATGTCACCTCTACTTTGATCAGATATTAAAAGGGGATCTTCTCTAGATTGGTGATAGAAGGCTTCCTTTTCAAGTATCCGACTTCTGGGTACAGAAGGAACCCTGGGACATATTGCTAAGAAATTGGTGAATATGTTGCCTTCGATTCAAGGAAATGAGATTCCGTTGACTTCGCCTTATGAAATGATATAAAAACCTGGTGAATCGAGTTGAGACGACTTTTGGGGTCCTAGAATACTCAGATGACCCACTCTATCAGCAATATCAAAGTCCTCAAGACTTTCTACACTTACTTCATGAGCCATATTGCCTTTTACAAAATATACATTTCCTCATGCTCGATCTTTCTCAATGGCAAAGTCAGGTCCCACAGTAGCTCCTCCTTCAGGTCATTCTTCTTCAATGGCGTAAGTACTAAAGGTCGATTGTTGGCCTTACTGAGTTGTTGAATCTGGGAAATGCTTGTTTTATGAATAATGCAATATAGTGCCCTGTTCATGTACCGGAATTAGCTAAATAATTTCATGAAGATAATCATAAAAAGATAAGCTAGCAGAATCCTCTGGGTGTGGTTGGTGAGCTAGCCCTAACATTCGGCAAGGTACTTTGAAAACTGTAGACATTAGGACGAACGCTAGTTATTCTCCAACCATCCAAAACAAAGTTTGCTTGATTTGCACTACAATTCAGTGGACCTAATCAACATGATTCATAGGAACTCTTAGCATTTTTAATGGATGGTTTTCATGAAGATCTGATTTCTTGCCAAGCATAAACCATACATAAAGTTTAGATGATGCTAATAAGAGGCTTGATGAAGAGTTTGCTGATGAAAATTGAGCAAATCATATTGCTCTCAAGAGGCATGCCCAGTCCAATACCAGCCAACTCTGGTTTGTCATACGTGTAATAAGAATTCCTGTTACATTGGATCCATTCATGTATATCACCACCCCGCCACGTAGCCATCCTATCCTCCATGCCCCTTCATGCATTTCCATTATTCACATACCCAAATAGACCCGTTTCTCTCACATCTCCTACCCATCATGCTCAACCCGTCACTACCTTCCTGTCTCTCTACATCCTCATACCCATTGCCCACCTTTTCATACCCATTTCCATATTTGTCTTTCATAACCTCCCATGCATGTTACCCTTTCTTTAAATCCCATAAACCCATTTATTTCTCTACACCACACACCCTTCATGCATATTGTTTCACCACTATACCCATCTTCTCCACCTTTAACCTCATACCAAACATGCCCATCAAGCCCTTCATGCCCATATTCACCATCCATTTCCTTCATTACCCCTTTGTTGCCTATTTTCCAACGTGCATGAAGTCTCATGCACGCGCCCATCTATAACTCCTCATTGTCCTAACTTTCACGTCTACCATATCCATGTCACACCCACTTCCATTAGCCTTAAACACACCACCGAATCCTTGTTTCTCTTCTTACCTGTGAACTTGCACAACAAATTGAGGATGAGACCTAAGAGTTTGCCATTATTTAAGTATCAAAGTGGTCTCCATTGTCGGTGGTCAGTAGATAAAAAAGCAAGGGTTTAGGATCAGGCAAGGGTGTGAGGTTGTAATTGCGACACCTGGGTGGTTAATTGATTGCCTAGAGAGGCGTCATGCTGTTTTGAACCAATGCAATTATGTTGTTCAAGATGAGGTTGATTGTATGATTGACATGGGTTTTGAGCCACAAGTGGTGGATGTTTTAGATGCGATGTTTCCAAGCAATTTAAAGCCACAAAATGAAGATGAAGAGTTTGATAAAATAAAAAAAATATGTCGGACCACTTATATGTTCAGCTGCTTTACAATTGGGTAGTGTGGGTTTTTTTTTTTATGAAATTCTAGGGCGGGGTGGGTTGATTGAGAATTATTAAAGGAATCATCTTCATGGTTCTGAATACATGTTGATGTGAAGGATGAAGAAGACCTAACAATTTGGAGGAATGGGTTCTCTCATTTAGAGTGGTAGCTCTTAATAAACCGGGAATAAAGTGCGCAGACTGTTTAACCATCTAACCATCTCCTTTTGAAGATTATACAGAATATACTTTTGAAGTTGGTGTAGGATCCTCAATAGAAAAAGTTTCTGCTCCTCATTTAACTGTTGGCAACTTCTACATGGAGGAGGTATATGTTAAGCTTGGGGAAGAATTACGGTTTACTGTTGATTGTCAACATATTCCCTTTGTTGCAACACCATCAGATGTGTGGAAGGAATTAGGTCGTCCCTGTGGAATCCATTAAAAGTGGGTTACTAAATGATTCCAAACTTGGTGACTTGCATGGGAGTTGAGTAGAATTTCAAGGCATTCAAGTATGCCTACACATAGGCATCTGAACCCATTCTGCAAGTGCGACTAATGAGATCCATCTATAATGTATTTTTCCACTCCAAAAGTAACACCGAAATCATCAGCTCCATTTGTTTCAGTAATGCCCAGGCCAGCAACTCCTTTGACGTATAGCCGAACTTGATAAACCCATCCACTGCCTCCAAGAAGACGGTTCATGCCAAAAATGGAAGGTCCAATGCCAAAGTCTCATCTCCTACCCATTTGGTTGATGGCGTGAGAACGGTGAAGAAGACGAGATTGTCCAAAGCCTTCACGATTCCTGAAAGAATCACCGTGTCTGATGCATGCTATGTTGAAATCTGGCACCGAGATGACCTATCCTGATTAATAGTCCAGGTATTGCAGCTCATATGATGATGAATCATGAAATGAATAACCACTTGAACAGCTTGGTTCTGATTATATTCTAACTTTGGCTTACAATTGTTCGAGAAATGTTCCACATGTTCCTAATGCAATGTTGGGTAATATGGTTGACGCTACTCTTGCTGATTCAAGCAAGTATGATTCTAAGTTGCACCACATCCATGTTCAAATGAGACAGCCGACCCTACCATTCCATCGAGAGAAACAGCAGCTTACAATACATCATTCTGAGGACCATAATGCCAAAGCAGATCTCCCTAGAAATCTAGTTGAATTGGATGCTCATCATGTGCATGCCGATCACGGTTGTAGAAGTGATAACTGAGATGATGATGCTGGAATTAGTGAGGCTCTTTTGAACAGTAGAGTTAGAAATTATTGTCAATGAACATGGTGATTTCTTTACTACCCAACTTGAGAGCCAAAAGGTTGTATTGTGAGTCTCTACTGTGAGAAGCCCAAAGAAGAAATTGAGAAGGGAATTTCTGAAAAGGTTGTGAAGGCAATGACTTTGAAATTACTGAAGTTGCAAGTAAGTCTAGATTTAAATTGTTGAAGGTCAATGATAACTTCATGCCAGATGAGAGAACAACACTTGCCATCGCCAACTTCACAGTACAATCCTAGTTGCACCCCTGGGATCATATGCATGGTTTGCATGGCCACCTTAAGGCTACGTGTCATTTTTTTTTTCTTCCTCTTTGATTTTAAAAATAATTTCCCATATTTCAATTTTCAAATGATTTTCCAAATTTTAGTTTTTCAAATAATTTAAATTCTTCAAAATTTTCATCCTTAGAATTTTTAGGTTCCAAAAATTCACTTTTCAATAAAAATTTTGTTGTCATCTTTCTCTCTAGCAAGCCATCTCTACATCTCCTCTTTTTTAAAACGTTTTTAAATAAGCAAGAATCAAATTTCGTAATTCCAAGTGGTGGAATGCATGGAATCGGTTCATGCAAAAATAAATTGGGCTTTGGTGAGGGCCTAACATCAGTGAATGTTTCCTTTAAGAATAAATCTGATTGAATTGTGATATCTGATGATTTCTCATTCTATTTAGTGACATGTGAGCCATATTTTATGTTCATTAATTGTGCATTGACTCCATTTCTTGATAATGCATTATAGCTCATTGTCAAGGTACACACCCATTCTCACTCTGACCATTCTTTATTGAGTGTTTTGATTCTCACATGTGCATGATCATTATGGGTATCCATTGATTTTCTTACCAATTGTCATGATTGCTTCATTTTATTAGTAGATACCCGTTTTTCTAGGGACTTAGAGGGGTGTTATGGTCTTTACCGTACCTTCCCGATAAATAACCTGACCTCCGAGCCTTGATCCGATTTTTCACAGACCACCTTTTCCAAAGTAAAGAGTCACACTTATGGTTTTCTTTCTTATTTTGTTTACTCTTTAAAAATAAAAACAAAAATAAGTGGTGACTCCAAGTCATTTTCTAATGAATAAATCATTTTTCCAATAAAAAGTGAGTTTGCCATCAAGTGGAATCGCATGAGCCGAAATACAGGGTCCACAATCCTCTTATTAATTAAAAAAAAAAAAATCATTCATTTATTATAATTTCTTTATTTAATAAATAGAACCAAATATTTGGAGTATATTTTATTAAAACAATTATTTTATTATTATTTTTATCATTTTGTTAAGTGACATTTAATAATTAGACCATGGAAATCATAAATATGTATAATATTTTAGAACATTCAATACATATAATATCATTCATGACTCAAATTACTTAGAAATATCTCATCTCTTCCTTTTTTGATACCTAGTTCTCTCCATACTCTTTCCCTTTTTCTAGTGAATTTTGTAATGAAGTTCAAACTCATAAAAGGATAAAGATCAATCACAACTTTCTCATATTTCTTTCTTTTTCAAGATCTTTCAATTTTTTTTTATTATTATTTTTTTGTTAAGGCTTTTGTAGTTATTTTTTGTCTTTTTGTGGGATTTTAAGTTGGTTTTTGTTGAGATTTTTTTGTTGGGGTTTTTTCTTATGTTTTTTTGTTGCGTTTTTTTTCCTTAAATTAACCTTAATTAGAGCAAGAATGAGTTATTTGAGAAATAAAACAATTATGTAAAAGGGGAAAAGATATGAACCAGATGGATAAATGTGTTATTGCATGAAATAAAATAATAAGATAAGTGGAAAGATGATGTTTTTAAAGACAAACAAAATAAAGAGGTAAAAGTGTTCAAAATGAATTATTTCTTAATAAAGCAAAAAAAATAGCAATTTGATAATTTGATAATTATTTTAACTCATATCTAAATAACCCATGCTGTATTCTAAAAAATATCCGTACTCTTTTTTCTTATAACCAATTCAAATTAATTCATTCATTTTTTTTTCTTTTTTATTTATTCATTTATTGTAGTTTCTTTGTTAAATGCACAAAACCAAACATATCCTAAATGTTTTAATGATCCAAATTACTAAAAAATATCTCAAAGTTTGCTAATAGAATTGAAGCTCTTTATTTTAGGATAGTAGATCAATTATGTAAAAAGGGTAAAATTGGGAACTCACACATGTTTTACTATGTAACAAATTAGATTGCATGTTGGTTGAGTTATAGGAATTGGTCAAGATTGTGGGACTAACTTAGCATATGATTTTATCAATTTAGTGATCATTGCCTTTTAAAATGGCATGTATATGTCAAAATTAGGAGTTATTATCACCATCTTCATGTCTCTCCATTGATGTTTTTTCATTAAATTATTTCACTCTATGATTTATGAAGGTTTTAATAAATGAATTTAAATGACTGGATATGTATAATTAAAATATTTAATTTGGATCATTGAATAAACAATATTATATTTACATTTTTGAAGTCGTAAGTAAAATAACAAGAAAAATAAGGAAACTTGTGTTTTGATGGGGCAATTTGAGAAATATATGGTTTTCGGAACCCAACTTTATGAAATATGAAAACCAGCTTTTAATGTGGAAAGTGATATATTTTTCATGCACTATGAGCCGACTACATATTTTGTGCCGAGATTGGCCCTCCAGGTATCCAAGTTAGTAGCATCTTGAGTCCATGTCAGCACAGACCGAAACCGAACCACTGAAAAACACAAAAAAATCAATATTTGACCATCTAAACCCAATCATACCAATTTTCCCAAAACTTCATGCTTTCATTTTGCCCTAACCCCACTGTGTTTCCAGCTAACCACATCCTCAACAATACTACTCATTTAGGTCCCTTCGTACACTGCTCTCTTTTGCTGTCAGAAATCATACCATTTTTTCTATAAGACTTGAGAAGACATATAGTGAGTGTTTTGGAGTGAGAAAGACATGTTTTGGTAAACATTGAGAGAAGTGAGTGATAGAAGGAGTCGCTTTTGTGGGTCTGGAGGCCTAGATTTTCTCTCTCGAGGTTCTTTCTTTTTCTTTTTTTCATTCGCATTCACATTCACTAAAATCTCCTGTTTGTTTGGGTTTTTTCTCAATTAGGTGTGGCTAAAATTTTGGCATTTAGGAGTTCATAATGAGTTTTTAAATCTATGTTTGTTTGATAATTTATTTGTAACATGGATGAATCATCAACCCTTTTCTCAATTCAATGAGTTTTTCTCAATTTCTGCGGTTTTATTTGGATTGCCAAATTCCTAAAACTCTACTATTTTGATATAAAATGGTTTGGCAATCGTTTTGCTAAATAACACATTTGTTTTGGTTGTGGTTTTGAACTGGGAAAAGTGGATTTTGAAATGATTTGCCAAAAAGTAACTTTTTTTTTTTCCTTTTTGTTTTTGGGTGTTTAGAAACAATGCATTAGTGAAACCCATTTCTTGGATTGTGTTTTTAGATTGGGAGGATTAGGCTTTCAAGTGGATTGCCAAAAGGTAACACTTTTTTGGGAGGATGTATTTCTTTTGAGAGCGAAATAAGTGCTTCTGGAATTGTGATTTTTACATTCCAAATTACTCTGCTTTTTGGGCTTTTGTGATATTGATGGATGATGGGTGCTAAAGTTTTCTTTGTTTCTTTCTTTTTTTTTTTTGTTTTATTTTTTTAATTTAATTTTACGTTCCATTCTTTCAAATCTTTTTGGTTAGTATATGTTACTCTTCTTGTTGATTAGTAATTGATATTGATTTAGAGATCCCTTTTAGAAGATGGAAATAGGAAAGGCTATATAGGAAGTGTTGGTATCCATGGTGTGGTTTAAATTTCCTTAATAAGATTATTGGAACTAGGGAATGCAAGTAGAATGGAGGAAATGCACTTTGGACTTTATCTATATCTATATATATAAGAACAGAGGAGATGTTAAGTCACAAAATTATAATGGAGATCAACTTCTCAACCACAATATGAAGGGTTTACTGTATAAGGTGTTTGAGAATCATGCAGACATTTCCTGAGGTTTATGAGATAATAGTATCCTTTTCTGCGTAATGCTATGGACAATCCTTTCCTGCATAATGTCATTCATTATTTTTGGTATTTTAGAATACCCCTTGTTTAGTTGAAGCTAAGTGAGTCATTTTCATTTCTCTAATTCTTTGTCACCACTCGCTCCCTAGACCTCATCTCAATCAATTATTTTCTACCTGAGGCATCCAATTTACTTTCCTGTTAGTGCCTATTTTATACATTGTATGTATTTTGGTGTGTCCTTAGTTGTTGTTAATATATATTTGCCTATCAAAAAAGCTGGTCCTTACAACAAGTCCAACTGAATCAACATTTTCGTCTTCCAAAATTTATCTTTGCAACAAAAAAAGTCGATGAGATTAAAAGAAATAATCTTTGTTTAGATCATGTTCATCACAATTTTGCATTAGGCAATGGGTTGGATTCCTCATTTCTACAATAGCCATTTTCATCTTGATATGGCAATTGGCCTACATTTATATTAATTTTCATTCCCATATTTTGCCATGTGCATCACTGCTACAGCCAAAGTTGATAGCATCTTCACCTTTTTCATCATTCCCATCACAGCTATCACTCAAAGTCACTATGATCTTTCACAACTAAGCACAAACACCAACCACTAAGAAAAATTAAAATCGTTGATCTAAGTTTGATCTTTTTCAATGTCTAGTCATTCTCAAAATATTTAAGGTCCATTTATTGGATTCCTATGTATTTATGGTTCATTTCATGATGTTTTAAGCATTTAGGACAAATGGTTGCTTGATATGGTATCAGAGAAGTGGTTCCTAGATGTGTTGAGTTCAACCTTCTTGATCTATATATTTTTTGTTTTGTTTGTCTGTGATTGCTCCCATTTAGTACAAAATGACCTAGATTTGATAATTTTATCAGTTTGATTTTCATATATTTATATAAAATTACTTGAAATATTAGGCAGTTGTTATAAATGCTTAGAAAAAATGATAAAGGTTTCAACAATTAAAATTATCTGGTCAAATTTATTTTTTATATATGTAGGTAATAATTGTAACCCTTCAAATGAAGGAACTAAATTTTCAACGACTTTAATGAAAAAATGAAAATTTTATGACTCTCGTCTTCAGATAAATGGTTCTTTATGAATAAACAATGTGGGGAGGAGCCAGATCTCCATGGGTATTGTTCTTAGTTTTGGTCCTCTACAGAATAGAGAACTACCTTCCTCTCCATGGCTGACCATAAACCTGTTCCCATTCATTTGCTTTTTTATTTACTATGACAAAACAAACTTCCCATTCTCATGAAGATTCCTTAAAAAAATAAGTTGATTTAACAAAACCTTGCTTCTCATTATGGCTGACCAAATTTTTAGAAGTGGTGTGCTGGTTAGAAAATGTTCACTTCTCATATTCATTAAGGCATGGATGCTGTTAAGATTTTGCCAGTAATTTAAGGCATGTAAATTTGAATATCATTAAAAATCCTCAATATGTAAATTTGGAGATCTTCAGAATATGTAAAGAACCAAATTAATAGTTTTTAGGAAATGAATGTGCCAGTTGGAAGATCACTTTATTATCTATGCACCATACAATTTATATGTGATCTAAGACCTAAATTTGGTCCAGTATTTTAATGACTTAGAAATGTTGACATTTAATGCACAAGCTACTTAAAAGTTGCTTTGTTGATAAGTTTTAGTATAAAATTTGAACATGTTTTTAATTCCTTACAATACGCAATTTGACTTCTCACTTGCTTCCTTTATGCAGGTGATATTCTTCTAATTCCATTCGAAGTTGTAAACTGAAGGCATTTCAACCTATAGTACGGTTCATTTGCAAGCCTCCATCAGTACTTCTTCTTTACCAAACATTATAGAGTTGTACGTATTATGAAACTAGATTTGGCATGCTTTAGACATGGAGGTTGTTATAAATACATGGGAACCTAAACATTTATTTTTCATCCCTATGTTTATATATTACACTTATATGTATCATTTTCCTATATTATTTGGACACTCAATGTACTTGACACTATAAGTTTCACATGTCCATCATAATATTAGTGAGGAATAAATTAGCCTTAGTAACTTCATTCCTTAACATTAGGTAATTCCTTTGTCAATGTTACATAGTCCTTTTGGCAAGGATATAACCAATAAGTGGCATTGCGTGGGCTATGTCCATAAAACATACTCAATTGCGCATAGAACTTACCAAGCTATTAGGTACTGCCTTAGCCCATCATGTTTTATTTTGGTGATCAGTTGGTTAACCTTGTTCGACTGCTAAATAAACCTTATGTACTAGCTTAATCTTCCTGAAAGTACGACCTTAATTGACTTTAGGTACTGCCTTAGTCAACATCAGGTACTACCTTAGCCCACCTTGGGTACTACCTATGTGACGACTCGAAACTGCATTTTTTAACATTCAGATACTTCATTTGTGAATATAAGTTGTCTTATTTTTAAACCTAAGAGAGTCAATTTGTCAAACATAGGACCCACAAGCTGTTTTCAATCCATGCATAAATTAAATTGTATTCACTTCCACATACAATTGATCATGGCATTATGTGTTTGATTACTCTGTTCATTTGGTTCCCCTTAGATTTACTACTAACTGTACCTTAGGTACTATCTTAATTAACCTTAGGTCCAACCTTAGTAATCTTTAGGTACTAAGTTAGTGATCCTTAGGTACTACCATAGTTGCACTTGCACACTACTTTTGTGCATCATCCAATGATCGTGTCTAAACCTCAATTAGGTAGTTGTTGTTGGAAGCTTCGACAATGCGTATGTGAAGCTTATATGTTTCCTACATACAAGTAAATGCAATCAACATACATAATTCCTCAATCTTTCGTTGTTGTATTGTTTGTAACAAATCTTTATATCATTAAGGAAATGGAAGAGGAGATGTTTTGTTACATTCATGAAGGTGGTGAGCTTGTTAAGACTGTTGTTGGGTCCGTCGAATATAAGGGTGGTCGGACCAATTTCTTTGTCGTTAGCAAGAATATCTCACATTTTGAATTTGTTTCAAAAGTATGTGGTGAACTGAACTTGGAGGCCAATTCAATTAAATTGGATTTGTAAGTGAAGTTTGACCCATTATGTTTACTCTCGTTGCATAATGATGCCGACATACTCAATATGTTCAAATTCAACAACATGTTTTGTCATACCTATGTTTGCCAATGTACTGAAGGTGGTGATGGCTTCATTGCCCCTACTAGGTACCTTTTGTCTTCCCACAATCATTTTTTCTTTTGTAGAATCACTTTTCACACATACGTCAATGGATGAGTAATTTCTTTTCGTGTCTTTTTCGCAGTGCCCCAACACCTATTGTTGCTTCCAATTTGGCACATGTTTCCTCCATTGGCGAGCTACCATTGCACATGTCTAATGACTCGCCTACAATTGAGTCATTTAGGTTTTCTCAAAGATGTGTTGAAACAAATATCATTCAACTTCAACCAAGTTGGTTCCAACATTCAATTATAGGTAGTGGACATACCTTCCCAAGTGCCTTGGAGTTTTGAGATGCAATCTATTTGATGTTTTTGGCTGGCAAATTTCGATATTCTTACAAAAGGAATAGTTCAAAACACATGACCGTAGTATGCGCAATTCAAGATTGTCCTCGAAAAATCACTGCTCGTGCAATAGGGAATTCCAACATTGTTCAAGTTCACACATTTTGAAATGTGCATAACCATTGCTTGGAAGATGTTGCCTCCTCTCAACCTTTAGTGAGATCTACTCGTGCCTCTTTGGACATTGATGATGTCATTCGATCTACTCTTGAATACCAACAACAACAAATTTGTAAGGACTTTGTAAGGCAACATGGCATCCAGTTGACTTACCTTCAAGAATGGAAAATGAAAGAAAAGGGTAAGGAGCGCATTTATGGACTACCTAAATTTATTACAAATTGTTGCCATGGATGTGTGAAAGAATGTTTGCAACAAATCCGGGATCGAGCATTGAGTTAAGTTATTCCGATGATGGCCATTTTGAGTAGCTTTTTGTTACTCATTCAATATCCATCCAAGGGTTTCTAATGGGGTGTCGACCAATCATTGCAATTGATTCAGCCCATATGAGTGGGCCATATGGCAGTGCACTATTTTCTGCTACCGCCTACGATGCTAATGACTCTATGTTCCCCTTAGCATTTGGAGTGATGAGCTCAAAAAATTATGAAGATAGTTGTCGAAAATAATGAAGTTATTATTATCTCAGATAGACATCCTGTTCTCCTTCATAGTGTTCTTGAGGTATTTGGCCTTGAAAACCATGTCTATTACTACCGTCACTTGAAGGAGAATTATAGTAGTTTCTTGTCCAAGCATAACACACAAGGGAACAAGGGTAAAGAAAATGCACTTCAATTCCTAGATAGTATTGCATATGCAAGATTAGAACATGATTATAATATTTCCATGTTTGAACTAAAAAAATACAACTATGCTTTAGCCACATGGGTTGAAGAAAATGCATCTCACCATTAGACCATGTCAAAATTCCAAAAAAAAAAAAAAAAAGGATAAAATGACTACCAACCTTGCTGAGTTGTTTAATGCTTGGTTACAAAATGAAAGACATCACTCTATTTGTAACTTTTTATTAAAACACATGTCTAAGTTAGGTTCTATGCTTGTGAAGCATAAAGAAGAGTCCAACAATTGGAAAGGGTCTATAGGCCTAAAAATTGAAAATAAGGTGTTGCAAAATATTGCAAAGGGTGAGGTGTATCCGGTGACTCGTTCATGAATGGAGTATTTGGGGTATGAATCGGGAGGGCCTTGTTACGAAGACGATTAGTAGTACCACAAGCGTACGATCTCGCTTCAGGCCTAGCTCCACATCATCCGGATTTCAAAGTAGTCACTTTCAGATTCAAATGCAATTCACTTATTTTGGATCGAATTCACACTTTCCAGACAGAAAAGAGAAAGTCGATTCTTTAGCATCAAGTTAAGCTGACATCTCATCTTTTTCTCTTTCCAAGACGAGCTCTCACTCATAGATTCTTACTTTGATCTTTAGGGGAAATCAAACTCCTTTCATCCGTGAGCCCATACTATCTTCCATCACTCTACTCGATCAACATAGGGGAGGGGGTCTTAGCGGACAAAGTAAGACAAAAAGGAAGACAAAAAAATGTAGACATTATGAACCGTACATGTACTTCTAAGGGTTGGTAGATGTTGGGAATGCCTTATGAACATACGGCAACCGTCATTATTTCCATTGGCCAAAACGTTACTGATTTTGTTGATGATTGCTACAAATACCCAATGCGAGAGTTGATAGAAGAGCCCATCGATTGAGTAACCAATAAGAACATAAAAATGCCATGCTCCAATTTGTAATGCAATGAAATAATTGTGTCTTCATTGACAAAAGAGTAACATTTCTCGAAGGTGCATTAAAGTAGTACTTGAGGTACATTAAGGTAGTACTTCAGGTTCATTAAGGTAGTACCTAAGGTGCATTAAGGTAATACCTTAAATTTATTATAATTACATAAGCTACCGATTGAGTAACCAATAAGAACATAACAATGCCATGCTCCAATCTATAATGCAATGAAAGAATTGTGTCTTCAATGACAGAAGAGCAACATTTCTCGAATGTGCATTAAGATAGTACCTGAGATACATTAAGGTAGTACCTCGGGTTCATTAAGGTAGTACCTAAGGTGCACTAAGATAGTACCTTAAATTTGTTATGATTACATAAGCTACCGATTGAGTAACCAATAACAACAGAACAATGTCCTGTTCCAATCTATAATGCAATGAAAGATTTGTGTCTTCGATGATAGAAAATCAACATTTCTTGAAGGTACATTAAGGTGGTACCTAAGCTACATTAAGGTAGTACCTCAGGTTCATTAAGGTAGTACCTAAGGTGCATTAGGGTAGTACCTTCATCTTGGTATGATTACATAAGCTCAACATTGAGTTACCAATAACAACAGAACAAAGTCATGCTCCAATCTGTAATGCAATGAAAGAATTTTGTCTTCAGTGACCTAAGAGGAAAATTTCTCGAAAGTGCATTAAGGCAGTACTTGAGGTACATTAAGGTAGTACCTAAGGTTCATTAAGGTAGTACCTAAGGTGCATTAAAATAGTACCTTCACTCTAGTATGGTTACATAAGTTACCAATTTAGCAACCAATAACAACATAAGAAATTCATGATCCAATCTGTAATGCAATGAAATAATTGTGTTTGTAGTACAAAAGTCCAACATTTTCTCCAATGTGCATTAAAGGTAGTACTCAAATGGACCTTAGTACCTAAGGAATGGTAAGCAATGTACCTAGTGACTCGTAAGATAGGACATAAATGCATTACGGTAGTACCTAAAGTGCATTAGGTTACAACCTAAGGAGAACATAAAAAAAATTAGAACATAATACTGCCATAAACAATTCTAATACTATGGTTTGCTACTGAGTCCAAAAGTCTGATATATATATAGTCAAATCTTCAAACTAAGCTAGAATTCAATGGGATACGTAGGTGACCTGGTTGACAAAGGTGCTACATTGGATTTATAAAGTAACTACCCATGGTTAACGAATGCACTACCTAAGATGATTGAAGGTAAAACTAAGGTTGACAATGGTAGTACCTAAGGTGCACTCAAGTAGTACCTAAGGTGCACTAAGGTAGTATCTAAGGTGCACTAAGGTAGCACCTTAAGGTGTACTAAGGTAATACTTAAGGTTCACTAAGGTAGTACCTAAGGTTCACTAAGGTAGTACCTTAGGTATATTAAGGTATGACCTTAGGCACCTAAAGGTAGTAACTTAGTCACATCAAGGTAGTGAATGAGGTGTAATAAGGTATTCCCTAAGGTCAATGGGATGCCCAACCTATTACAACATTATAATGCCATACTCAATCAAGGAAATTGTCTATTCAGTCTTGTTCCTTGGTTCCTTGTCAAACTAGGATGGAATTGTATTCCAAAGATGCATCTCATCATTGACCATGGTAGTATAATGGATTCACATAGTAACTATGTATGGTTTACAAAGCTAATGGCCAAGCTCTAATCAGGTGTATCGAGCAAGTTCACAAATGTCATGACAATGTGCTAAAGGTAGAACTTTCTAGATATTAAGGTAATACTTAAAGGACCTTAAGGTACTACTTAAGGTACATTAAGGTCGTACCTAAGGTGCATTAAGGTGGTATCTTTAAACTGTTATGATTCATAACCTACCAATTGACTAGCCAATAACAACAGAATAATGTCATGCTCCAATCTGTAATGCAATGAATGAAAGAATTGTGTCTTTGTCACAGAAGTGCAAAATTTTGTCCAAGTTGCATTAAAGGTAGTAACGAAATGTACCTTACTATCTAAAGAGTGGTAAGATAGTACTTAAAGTGCATTAGTCTAGTACCAAAGTAGAACATTCTAAAAAACATATTTTAGAACATAACAATGTCATCGACAATTCTGTCAATTGTGCACTGAGTTCAGAAGTTTGACATATATCGAATCATTTTCAAATTAGGACTGAATTCAATGACAAAAGTAGGTCCTATGGTTGATGAAACAACTACCTAGGATTGATAAAGTCACTATTCAAAAGTGATCCTCCCAATCACCGATTACCCAAAATTGATCATGTTAACGAGATCATAAGAATCTATTCGAAACCCCTTATGCACTCCCCTCGAAACATCAACATCCCCTATTATCTCTTCTCTTTCCAACATCAAGTCAATTTGCAAACACTTCCTTTGTAGATAAAATGTTTTTACTATCACAAAAGGGAGAAATAATAATGGTTGGATCGATTAATCTAATATAATCAGTGAAAGCCAAGCTTACAAAATTTCATAATGAAATATTTTAAATATTGCTCAAAGGAGATTATAATGGTTTTATTTCATATCATCACTAAAATTCAATCTTCCTACAAAGAAATTCTGAAAGACTACAACAATGAAATCATTCCCAAAAAAGACAAACATGTTAATCAAACCACACTCGCTTTGTGAGATGTACCCTCACAATCTAACAAAAATTACAAATTCGCAAACACTACCAACAATTTCTACTAACTAGCACATAATTTATGCATTTTAATTCTTATTGTTATTATTATTTTTAGTCTTAACAAATATGATTGAATTATGAAGTTTTTCGCCAAAAAATGATTTTGCCTAATTGTAGTCATCGATAATTACCATCAGTCTAAAAATGTCAAAAAAAAACAAAGGTCTTCCACCCAATTTCTATATATCTCCACAACATTCTTTTGACAATCAAAAATAAATTACCACTTTCATTTTACATTTCATGAGTCTCCAATCCACAAAAAGACAGAGATCGAGCGTCCGATCATGTCGTCCAAAATCCACATGCGCCTTAAGCTATGGCCTCACCAATGCACATAAGATTGGGACTGCAACTACCACTCCACAATCGCTCTTATGCTCTATTTGAAAAAAAAAAAAATCAAAACAACCCTAAATAAAAATTAATTACCTTAAGATTTTATGTGGGAGTTAGGGAAAAATTCCACCCAATGAGACGAATAGGAGATTTCTTCTTCATGAAGCCAATATATCACAGTTGTCATTTCCATTCTGGTTCGCTAGCCTTAACTAGAATTTCAATCAAAACATATAGGCGATTGGAGTTTGGGATGAGGAAATTGGGACGATCGGGTACGAATGGTCAGGACTTTGAGATGAGAAGGGGTTGAAGAAAGAAAAGTGTAGATTCGAGTTTGGGATTAAGGGCTTCTAAACTGAAATGAGAGAAATTTTTGAAAAATATACACGGTTCTCTACTTCGCCTCAGTGACAGAGTGAAGAAAGATAAGAGAAATGGGTATCAAATGAGAGAGAGGGAAAGTCCCAGATGTAAGACATTACAGGTGCTGTTGGCTAGGGTGTTTTTTTGGGAAGGTCAAATTTTGATTTTTGAGTTTTTCAGCAGTTCAGTTTCGGCCCGTACTGACATAGACTCAAAGATGCTGCTGACCTAGAAACCTAGGAAGCCAATCTTGACACAAAATATGGAGTCGGCTCAGAGTGCATGAAAAATATATAACTTTTCACATTAAAAGTTAGTTTTCAAATTTCATAAAGTTGGGTTTCGAAAACCATATATTTCCCAAATGGCCCCATCAAAACACAAGTTTCCTAGAAAAATATATGAACAACATTGTTTGTATTAAATTAATGGGAGGTACAATCTTTTGCAATAATATTCTTTACAAAATAATTTTTTTTTCTTTAATTTGATCATTTAGATTATAATCCAAAGATAATGATACAAGCATTTTTTTGGGATTGAAGTTTAAAGGGGTCTTAACATGACTTATTTCAAGTGACTTTATCGATTTTTGTTCATGGTGGAAAGAATGTGTATGATATTTGATCTACTTTCACAAAATTATAAGGACTTTTGTGCATGCTTCGACCTTTAAGATCCCCATAATAACTTTGTTGACCTTTCAAGGTAGTGAAGGGCATGTGTTGGTACTTGATGTGGCTCGTAAGGGCCTTTGTACTTTAGCTTTCAAATCGTATTTGAATTGAAAAAGGTTACCTTTATATATACATGGAACATGGGAATTGAGTTTCATATTCCTAAATTTGATTGCTTAATACAAGAAATTTGATTGTATTCTTTCATTTAAGAAATTTATTGACAAAAACCATGTTTCCTTTTTAATTCTCTTTTGGATCTACGTATTATTATTATTATTTTCAAACTTAATTTTTTAGCCTTCGAATTTTTGTTCCATATAACCTCTTAAATTGCATGTCATATGTTCAAGGTATATGGCATATCACTTGTCAAATTCAAATTTTTTGAATTGAGCATTCACAATTTTGATGACCAATTTAGTAGTAATAATTTTCAATTACACATCCTTTGCTTTAAGGTGAAACATGTTCATGCATTGTCATATATATAAAGTGAGACTTGAAATTAGTTTTCTGAATTTTAAATTTATCCTAATTTCTTTTCAAAGTAATACTCTAATAAAAAAATTTCCTATTTTAAAATATTTCCTTTCCATCCCCGTAAAAAGTCTTCTAAAATTTGGTCAGTTGTATCGTTGTACTTGTGTACTGATTTCAGAAACGTGATTTTTATTTAATTTTATTAGAAAAGTTATATTACAAAATGATTTTAACTTTATTTTATTTGAAGAAAGTTCTTCAATTCTATCAAAAAAAAAAAGCTCTACAATTTATGCAAATTATTTCAATTTTTTTAAAAAAAATTATAATTTATTATTTTTAAGAAAAACAATTTCAAAATTATATAAAGAAAACAATTAAAAAACAGAGAGATTTTATCCCTATTTTTTAAAAAAAGGGAATTTTAATTTTATTATTTTTTAAGAAAATATATATACTTTTTTTTACTTTTATAAAAAAAATATGATTTTTAAAAAAGGGTTTCCTATTTTCATTCAAAGGTTATACAACTTTATTAAAGAAAAAGGATTTTACCATTTTATTTAAAAAGATTTTGTAATTTTATCTAAAATATTATTTTTATGGGTTTTATTTAAAAAAAAATTGAAAAATACATGGGCCCACCCCTTGTGCCCTATAATTTTTTTTTTTGCCCTTTTATAGCTTCCAACCTTTTTTTCTTCCGCAAATCTCAGTCCACAGATGGGCCCATGTACAAAGTAAAAACACAGCCAAAGTCAGTCGTATGTCAGCCCAAACAAATAAAAAACAGAGGCCCAAATCCAACAATCAATACTCTAGACCCAAGAGAAAAAAAAAGCCAAAAATCAAATAAAAGATGGCCCAAAAGAATATCTAATGTCCAAGTCCAATCCAATGAGCCCAATATCAATAATAGAAGCCCAAATACTATGGTCTAAAGGCCAAAACCCAAGTGAGGCAAATTACAACCCAAGGAGTAGAGCACATGAACCCAAACTCAGGCCTAAACTCAAATGGAGAATCCAATTGAAGCCTAAAGCCTAAAAACAAAACCCAAATCCTCAAAATTAAAACTATGATGTGGAGGTGTGTTATAGTTTCAAACACTTAATGCAAATTAAGTGCTAAACCCTTCATACTAATGCATAGACCTCACCCAAGGATGAAAATTTCTGTTTTTTTCGCCGAAATTTCGGCGAAATTTCGTGTTTCGGAGGTCGGCGAAACGAAAGAGGGGGGCGAAATGTCGACGGAAGAAATATCCGTAAATTTCGCCAAAAATCGGAGAAATTTCAGATAAATTTCGGTAAAAGGAGAAATTTCGGCGATTTTTTTTAAAAAATCGCCTCTGGTTGGAAAATTTCAGAGAAAAATCGTCTTGTTTCGGTTTATTTCGGCGATTTTTCGGCCAAAAAAACAGAAAATTTCCTACCAGTCCAACCCGCGCACAGGATACAAAATCTGATCATGATTTGCAGGCACAACTTGTGTTTTTCAGCCTGGCTCAAAAATCGTGGATTTAGGGTTCGTGAAATTTAAATCCAATGGCACAACAGCAAAGAGAACCCTAAAACAGATTCTGAAAACACAGGGAGCAAAAGAAAAGCAATTTTTTTGGTTTTCTTTGGGGGTTTTGCATGGATTTTCTCGGAAATCAAACGAGGATGAACTTTCCCGGAAATCGAATGGGGGATGGATTTTCTATGGAATCAAACGGGGGTTGCAAAAAAAAAATAATAATAACATGTTTAGATTAGTACCTGCGAGGATTGAGAGTGGCAGAGGAAAATAGGGTTTTTTTAGGGATTCTGTCGGGGGGCATCTTCAGAAAAGGGCATGCCCGGGTGAGAGAAGTGGTGTGTGGCCCATTTGATTTTTAGATTTAGTAGAAATAAAATAAAATAAAAAATAAAAAATAAAATAAAATAAAAAATAAAAAATAAATGGAAACAAATCATGACCCATGTGCATATGGTGGTCCAAATTGAAGTCGGATGTGATCCAACGGTCAGAATTGAACCTCAAGCTATATGATAATATGTACAAATTATTGATATTTACTAGAATAAATTTTTCATAAAACTTCATAATGAGTGTACAAGTACAACCAACATAATATAATTATGTCTAATATTGCGATTCACAAATCATATTATATATATATATATATATATATATATATATATATATCAAATTTTTCAACAAAATAACTTTAAATTATCTAATATACTTCTAATTACATTACTACAAGGTTTTTTTACATTTCCATAAGTTTTGATCAATTTTTTGCTTACCAAAATTTTTTTCCAAAATATCCGTCGATATTTCTCCGATATATCCGATATATCCGTAAAATCAAGTTACCGATATATCCGTAATTACCGATATTTTCATCATTGACCTCACCTCAAATTTTAAGACTTAATTAAAGTAGAAACCAGATTTAACACTCGTGTGGCCTAGTCATAGCATTGGCTTAATCAATTTCAATTTAATTAAAATCCCACTTAAATGCATTCACCTCTCGTATGGAATTTAGGTAGTGTTTTTTTTTTTTTTTCTAAATCTGAATAAACTTGATTTTGACTTAAATCTAAAAAGGGTTGAATATCATTAAGTATTTATATCATTAGTTTTTTTTATTAATGACTGAATATTATTAAGTCTTAAATAGTTTGTCTTTATTCATTTGTGAATGTATAATAATTTTTTTTTTCATGTTAAAAATGCATATAAATTTTAATTATAATATTTTTTTAATTTAATTTGAAAACTAATCAATTGAAAAAAAAAAGTAAAACATATTTCTAGATATTTCACAATATTAGTTAGAAAATTGGTAATTCAATAATAATTAGAATTTCCCATATTTGACTGCTAAGAAAATATTAGAAGATTTTTTTAATTTAACATTTGTTTCTATTTAAAGTTTATTCAGATTTATGATTAAATGTGAGTTTTATTGTTGATATTAATTTCTTAATATTTTTTTTAACTGGAAAAATAGTATAAAATTCTAATATTTTATTTTTCAAACTGAACTAAAATTGTTGATTCTAGTGGATATTTAGAAGAGTTTAAATTATGTCTTAAGGTTTTAATTACAAAAATTCATTAGAATCGAATATTTCAGTTTTGTATTGCAATAAAAGATTGAATTTTAAAATTTTGTAGTAATATATATATATATATATATATATATATATATATATATATATATATATATATATATATATATATCTTCCAAAATTTATGATTTTAGTATTATTGTTTTCATTTTTTGAACCAAAAATTCATAGAAATCTAAATTTAATTTTGTTGGGAGTCAAATAAATTACAAGACAAAAATGTTTGGTTGCAATGAAACTGATAAAACTGATTCAAACTTCACGTATCAATAATCTAGAGATGAAAGTAATAAGAATTGAATCTAATTAATTTATTGGAGAGTCAAATATGCTAGTGATCAATTGTATATGGTTGACCTTCAACTTTATATTATAAGCAAAAAGTTAAAGGATAAAGCCACTGTTTACACATGCCATTCTATAAATTAATTTATGGACACCCCCTTAAAGCTCCACTAAAACAAAAACAAATAAACGTATAAAGTTTCATGCGAAAAAGATAACAATGTAATAAGCACTCTGAATATACGAAACAACAACACCAACAACAATAACAACAACAACAACAACATAATAATAATAATAATAATAATAATAATAATAATGAATAAATAAATAAATAAACTCATAGAGAAATGTGTGAGTTTAGTTCAAAACTACACAATTGGCCAAATCTAAGGCCATCTCTTGTAATCATTTCTTAGAAGAGCCTTCTTCCAACTATGATCCACAAATCATTTAACTACCATTGATATTAATAGTGTATTTGACAGTGATTTTAAAAGGTATTTTTAATCTTTCTAATATTCGAAAAATAAAAAAATTTTAAGTATAAGAAAAATTAGAAATGTTTTTTAAAATCACTATCAAATATACTCTAAGAACCCGTTTAACATTGATTTTAAAAAATATTTTTAACATTTTTAATGCTTAAAATTTTTTATCATTCAAGTATTAAAAAAGTTAAAAATGTTTAAAACGTTTTGTAGAATTATTATCAAATACACTCTAAATCAATCCTCCTTATGTAATTTAAATTATACCAAATCTCAATCGAATACATTGGGTGTGCTTCCTACGGCAACACTAAATTTCAAGTACACATAATTTCAAGTTTACTTCTTAAGCCATCAAATCTTGAGCCAACACAACCTTAAGTATATCTTCCAATATTAAGTATATCCTCCTTATGTAATTTACTTTCCTATAAATTACAAACCTATTTACCAAGTTGTATCCATTTCCATGTTTTCAGTTTTTGGTTAGCAAACTTTCGATGTTTTTTTACAGTCGTAAACTTATTTGTTTTCTATATTATTATTATTATTATTATTTGGGAGTATAGATTAATTAATACTTTCCTCTTTATTTTCTTTGATGGTAAACCTATTTAAATTCCATTCTTGTTATACTTATTTTTCAAGTAATTTAATTATAATAAGAACCCCAGGTATTTTTTTCTCCCATTGTTTATGATTCTTTCTAATCACACAATTCATAATTTAATTGATTCAATAATATCAATAAAGCTACTTAAAATCACCTTTGTCTTTGCTAAACACTGAAATGATATTACCCTCCTACATCACACTCAAATTAATCTAAGCATTTTCTTTTCTCACCTTAAGATAGCGTTAGGGATAACATATGGTCATAGTGAATCGCCTCGTTAATATTTTATGCGAAGTAATCATGCCTGGACCCAGATCCAGATTATGATCACGTTCAATGACTCAATAAACAGTAATATTACACTGAGTTGTGTCAGAAAAATAATAATAATTGGGTGCAACACCATTATTTTAAATAAAGCATTCGGCAGCTTTTGGAACAGCATTCCATATGCAATATAGAGAATAAGTACTGCAGAGGTTTCAATGAATATATTCCCACACTCTCATTGATAGAAATCTGTATGTTATATACAAGAATGAAGAGAAGCTAATTTAGGAAATACATATATGGTAATGCTAGAATTATGCTAAAGTTTACAGCAGACAGCTATATAATACAAAAATAGAATCAGCTACAAGTATGGAATTGATGACCGAATATTTGTCATGATTTTTAGGCTAAACATGCTCTGTTTTGATTTGAGTAGAATCCACGCATGTTTCCCTTATACGCCCCCGCAAGATTGGGCTTCCATCGGCAAGACCAATCTTGGAACGCAGCAATTCTGTACGCTGTTTGGACAGTGGCTTGGTGAGGAGATCAGCTAACTGGTCTTGAGTGTGGACATGTCTGACTTGAAGGCTTCCTTTTGGACTAAGTCACGCACAAAGTGAAGATCGATTTGAATGTGTTTCATGCGCGAATGATTGACTGGGTTGAAACTTAAGTGTGTGGCTCCAATATTGTCACATAACAGATGAGGAGAGTCTTTGAATGGAAGTTCAAGTTCTTGGAAAAGTGTAGACAACCACATTGTCTCGGAAGCCGCATTAGCTAGTGCCCGGTATTCAGCCTCGGTTGAGGATCTTGCAACTGCACGTTGTTTCTTGGAGCTCCAAGAAATTGGATTAGGACCCAAGAAACTGATGTAAGCAGAAGTTGACGTGCGGTCATCTATATTGCCAGCCCAATCGGCATCAGTGTATGTCCTTAGGACAGAAGGTCCAGCTTTTTGGATCTGAATACCATAAAAAATGGTTTGTTTTAAGTAGCGGAGGAGCTGTTTGGTTGCTGTCCAGTGATTTGCAGTTGGCTTATGCATAAATTGAGATAGTTTGTTGACTGCAAAGGAGATATCTGGACGTGTCAAGGACAGATATTGAAGACTGCCAATGATTCGACGAAAAACAGAGCTGTCCACAGCAGCCGTGCCATCAATCAGTTGAAGAGGTTGAGTAGTGGAGAGAGGGGTTGAGACATCTTTCGCACCACTCATACTTGTAGTGTCTAACAGCTCACGGATGTATTTATGTTGTGAGAGAAATAACCCTGCTCTGGTAGGAATAACTTCAATCCCAAGAAAAAATGAAGGGAACCATATCCTTGAGAGAAAACTTGTCACCCAACTGTTTAATGATGGAAGTCACAAGAGATGGATTATTTCCTGTGATGATGAGATCATCAACATACACCAAGAGATAGCAAAGAGTGGAGCCGTGGCTGTAGATGAAGAGAGAAGAGTCTGCCTTGGAGTTTCGAAAACCCAGTTGAAGAATGGCTGTTTTAAGGGCAGTGTACCAAGCCCGTGGGGCTTGTTTAAGCCCATAGATAGCCTTTTTGAGTCTGCACACATGGTGGGGTTTGGACAGATCTTTGAATCCCGAAGGTTGTGCCATAAAAACAGTTTCAGTTAAGTCACCATTTAGGAAAGCATTATTAACGTCCATCTGCCTCAAATTCCATCCATTCATCACTGCAATAGACAGTACAGCTCTAATAGTAGCTGGTTTAACTACAGGGCTAAAGGTCTCGGTGTAATCAACACCAGGACGTTGATTGTAGCCCTTAGCCACGAGTCTGGCTTTGAATTTATCAACAGAACCATC
Organism: Vitis riparia; assembly: GCF_004353265.1. Lineage (NCBI taxonomy): Eukaryota > Viridiplantae > Streptophyta > Magnoliopsida > Vitales > Vitaceae > Vitis > Vitis riparia. The sequence goes on from NC_048443.1 coordinate 5,335,547, forward strand.
AGCTTTCCGTTTTACCCGAAATATCCACTTACACCCTACGGGTTTACAACCAGCAGTGGGTAAAACGAGATCCCAAGTCCCATGTTTCATCAAAGCAGTAATCTCTGTGGACATGGCCTCACGCCAGTGAGGTTGAGAGATGGCTTGACTCACACTTGTTGGTTCAATGGTAGGAGGGAGAGGATGTTTGGACACGGTGTGGATTTGTTTAGGTTTAAAGATTTGGTTCATTGATCTTGTGGTCATGGTGTGAGTGCGTTGAGGTTGAGGATTTGTTGGGTTGGGGTTTGTGAGATTCGGATTGGGAAGAGGATTAGCTGTACGGGAAGTTGTATCATGTGAAAGAGACAGCGGTAAATCTAAGAAAGACCCAGTCCGATTGTCACCTGGATGAGGATTCGGATGGGCGGGGTTGGGATCTACAGCTTGCAATGAATCCGAAAATAAAGGAACAGAGGGTGCGAAATTACCTGGGAGGACGCAGCAATGGCAGGTGAACCTTCCGGAGGCAGCGAGGGTGCCGGTGCATCGGAAACCGTTGAGGATGGCACTGCAGTCGGCTGGGCACCGAAGTGAAGAGGAATCAGTTGATGAAGGTCTCGAAGGGGCAGAGTGAGCTCGGAAGGCACGGGTGAGGATGGGCTGATGTGATTTTGGGTTTCATCAAACAACACGTGGCGCGATATGAAGAATTTTTTTGTTTGGGGCTCAAAACACTTGTAGCCATTTTGAGTTTGTGAATAGCCGAGAAAAATACAGGCTTTGGATTTGGGTTGCATTTTGTTTGAGTTATAGGCCCTTGTGAGAGGATAACAAATACACCCAAATTTTTTAAATTTTAAATAATTTGGTGAGTGACCAAAAAGGGCTTCAAAAGGTGATTTGTTTTTTAGGAGAGGCGTGGGTTGACGGTTTATGAGATAAGAGGCTGTTTGAAAAGCGTGGGGCCAATATGAAAAATCAAGATTTGCATCAGACAGGAGCGTGAGACCCGTTTCAACGAGATGACGGTGACGACGTTCAGAAACACCATTTTGTTGTGGAGTGTGAGGGGCAGTGGTGAGGTGAGTTATGCCATGAAGTAAGAGATAGGATTTTAAAGCAATAAACTCACCTCCATTATCGGAGTATAATGTTTTGATGGATTTTTGAAAGCGGGTTTCAACAAATTTTTTGAAGTGCGGAAAAATTGTAGAAACACCAGATTTAGTGGTCATGGGATAAAACCATATATATTTGTATAATGATCAACAAAAATAAGGTAATATCGTGATCCATCAATCCCAGTATAACTAGCGGGTCCCCACACATCCGTGTAAATAAGTTCAAGGGCCTCATGACTTTGGAGACTGGTGATACGAAAAGGTTGTTGATGTGCTTTATTAATAGAGCATGAATGACATAATGAAGACAAACTTTTATGCGAGGAAATAGGAAGAGAAAAATTCTTAACAAGATGATGGACAATTTTAAGAGAAGGATGCCCAAGACGTTTGTGCCATCCATCAATGGAGGTCCTTTCATGCACATTAGCAACCTTTTTGGATACCGCCAATGATTCCGGGAAGGTGTAGATGCCATTGTTACATGCTCCTTTTAGTAGAATCGCCCCCGTGATCTTGTCCTTCACAAAAAAATGAAAGGGATGAAATTCAATAAAGACATCATTTTGTTTGGTGAGATGATGCACAGAAATTAAATTTTTGCAAAGATTGGGAACATAAAGAGTATCACGTAAGGTGAATGTGCGGTGCGGAGAGTGTAAAGCCAAAGAACCAATGTGTGAGACGGCCAAACCTGAACCATCACCGAGAACTACTTCGTCAGTTCCATCATATTCGGAATGAATTGATAAATTTGAAAGATCACCCGTAATATTATGAGAAGCGGCTGAATCAAGCAGCCAATTTTTATCTTTGCCCGTAGAAGTGGTGGCACAATTTATAGAGACATTCTGTGAATGAAACTGAGGACAGGCCTTGGCAATGTGGCCCAACTGGTCACACAGTTGGCACTTGGGCTGATAGCGCCGAGTAGAGTGGTTGGGCTTACCCGTACTTGAATTGGGGCGTCGTCCATCACGTTGGGCTCCATTTGAGTACCGGCCTGGACTGGAGGCTTGAGGCCCACGGGAATGATCATGTTGTTTAAAGAAACGCTGATGACTTCCCCCATTTGCAGACGACTTCGTCTTCGTAAAATTGGCAGACGCAACTAAGTTTTGCGTTGCAGTTTCCAGGCGCCTCAGATAGGCCTCGTGGCCAACCAGCAGGTCGTGCAACTCCTCAAAGGTGAGAGATGACTCTCGGGCACGAATCGGCGCTGCAATCTCCCGAAAATCTGGACCTAAACCATTCAACACATAAAGGGTTAGATCATCATCCGAAATTGGATGATCGATGATGGCTAGTTCATCGGCTAAAGCCTTCACAGCATGGAGATATTCGGTGATGGTCCTGTTTCCACGCTGGATTAAGGTAAGTTCTTCCTTTAACTGCATTGCACGAGTTCGAGATCGGCTAGCATAAAGGTGAGTAAGCTTTTTCCAAGCTTCATGAGAGGATTTAGCTGTAGCAATGAGGGGTGTGATGGAAGGAGAGGTAGAGGCTAAAATCGCACTCAGGATAAGCTTGTCCTGTCGGACCCAGTGGGTCTTGCGTAGTGCTTCAGCCGGGGTGCCATCTGAAGAGGGACACCGAAAGGTGCCTTCAACATAGTCGAGGAGGTCATAACCAATAAGAAGTGCTTCAAATTGAGCACGCCATTGAGGAAAGGTGGAGGGAGTTAATTTTTCATTGATTTGGGCAGTGATGTTGAGAGCGACGAGAGATTTTTCGGATGCGGAAGGGGGTTGGGTGTGAAGGATAAAATTGGGAGTTTGATCGGAGGAGGAAGACATTATAGGTACTTGGATCGGTGGCTCGGTGGAGATCGGCTGCTCTGATACCATATAGAGAATAAGTACTGCAGAGGTTTCAATGAATATATTCCCACACTCTCATTGATAGAAATCTGTATGTTATATACAAGAATGAAGAGAAGCTAATTTAGGAAATACATATATGGTAATGCTAGAATTATGCTAAAGTTTACAGCAGACAGCTATATAATACAAAAATAGAATCAGCTACAAGTATGGAATTGATGACCGAATATTTGTCATGATTTTTAGGCTAAACATGCTCTGTTTTGATTTGAGTAGAATCCACGCATGTTTCCCTTATAAGCATCCTCCTATTAAGATATTATTGGAATTCCGTATCCAATCAAGGATTATTTTCAAAAATAGTTCCCAAACAACAATTTTTAAAAATAATTTTTCAATATTTTTTAGATAAAAAATTTATTTAAAAACTTAGAATATTCTCGATCTATTTTTATATTTTTAAAATTTTCTTAAAATAAATTTTTTATATTTTTAGTTATTTTTCATATTTATATAATTATTTTTTAAAATACTCTCCAAAAATAATTAAAATATATTACCAACATACGCCTTATTTTCTGACCAAATCTAAAAAAAAATCGGTTTCTAGGATCATCTTACAGTGTATTTGATTACCATTAAGACTTGACATGGTTTGACTTGTAAAATATGAGGAATACGAAGTAAATGTAGGATTGGGCAAAATATCTATACACGAAAAATAAAATAGCATTTCCTACGTAAAAACAATGGGTGAGAAGAACTCAAGCAGACAGGGAGACTGAGATGATGACAAATGGGTATTGAGTAATCAATGCGGCAACGGAAGAAAGCCGTGGGTCGGCGCAGGTGCTCGGCGCAGGTGCAGTACTGCAGTGAGGCCCTACATCATCTAAGTATCTTTTCATGCATGCAACATGTCTTTTTGCTATTGAAATTATGAGAGGGGAATCAGAGGCTGAATCAAAGGGCCCCACCAAAGGACTACGACCACTGCATGCCTGCAATTCCACGTGAAGGCTTGTCCGTAAAATTCTAGGGGTATTGCTATTGAATGCCTATTTAATTATTTTTACAATTAAGCATTCAATGGCAAAGTCTCATTTGCTCATTTTTCTCCAATATTTCGGTATTGCAATCCATGACAAAAGGTTGGCCTTAGATGACTACTTAGACCATCGGTCATTATAAAAACAAAATATTAAAAAGATATTTTAATTAATAAATTAATTATAATTATTTTATAATTAAATAAAAAAATTCATTTAATTGATTATCAAAAAATATAAAAATTATCATAATCATTTTCTTCATTGATATTTTTTTATCATTAATATATTAATTAAATATTAAAAAAATTATACATATATCAATATTTATTTTATATCATTAATTACAATTGAATTAAATGGATCATGGTTTTAATATTAAATATATTTTAAAATTAAACATATTATAATTAAATATCCACTGATATTCCTTAATATACCCCAATATATCTGTAAAATCGAATTACCAATATATTTGTATATTTTAGATATGCATGAATTCATTTTGCATTGCTCCCTTCAATCAATAATATATACATCACAAGTGCAAATAAATATAGATCCCGAATTAAATATCTACAGTAGTGTGACCCCTTTCTACTTAGGCAAAGTTACTCTTATGAAAAATATTTCATATGTTTTATATATACTGATTTTATGTATGTCCATATAAAAATTAAATATTGAAATATAATTTTAATGAATTAATATATTTGAATTATTTTATTTTTTAATTTTACTTGACTGATTATCGAAAATAGGAAGTCATTCTTATAATATTCTCAATGATTTTTTTTTTTCTTTTTTATACAAATAAAATCAACTTCTAAATATTTTCATGAAATACTATAAAATTTATCATATATATATGTATATAATTATTTAGTAAAATAATTTAATTAAGTGTATTGTTATTTGTTTTTTAGTTATTAAAGGTTTTTTTATTTTTTATTTTTTTTACTATGAATGGAAATAAGGTTTCATATTGCCTTTTGAAATGCCCAAAATTTAGATTGGTTGTTTCATTATCGAGTTCTTTGTCCCAAGTCATGAATATAATTACAAAAATTAATAATCACTCTATTTCCATAGCACAAATGTCTTAACTTTTCGTTTGCTATTTTTTTTTTTTTTTAATATTACATAATGGGAGTTTCTAGACAGGTTTAACTCCCCTATTCTCATTTTTGTTGGATTGGACTGGGTCAACTCATCAAGGCATCCAAACTTTAACTCCAACAAATACTTTTTATTTTTTATTTTTTATCTTATTAATATTTTTTTCTCTAAAATTTTTTCTGATATTTTCATAAATTCAACCACCGACATGTTTTTGTAATATTGGATATTTTAATTCTTGGTAAGATCTTATCACCGAATCTAGTTTAGTCCCACTTATTAAACATGTTATTTTATAAATCAATTTATGGACACCTCCCGACAGCTCCACTGAAATAAAGACACATATTATGTATGTGAATTCTACGTGCAAGGCTACAGATTGCATCAATATCAACCATGGCCTTCAAGAAGATGCTTGGATTACTTATGTGTGGATTTTTCTGCTTTTGTTTTACCTAATGGTGGATCTCACAAGAAAGCAGTCTAACAGCTGAGGAACATAAGACAAACCAACCAAATAAGTCAATTGAACTTCAGGGAAATATCCTTTGCACAAATTTACCAAGTTCTACCACATCCAAACTCTAAAAAGCTTAGATCACATTCACATCTCAGACTGAAGGACATGGGTTCTCTATATAAGGGAAATAGGCTCAATGAATAATGTCTTTACGTGATCCTTAGTCTCACGGTCTTGAACACCATACCCGTCCCGATACAGATATATGCATTGAGACATCCTAGGAATGTCCATTGCCATTCCAATAAAAGTTTGGGAGAAGGGAGAATTCAGATTTCGCTCTTCATTCATCTTCTTCCATGTTTCATCAATCAAGAAGCCTATATATTTGCGGGCATCGTCTTCAGAAGCACTAGTTTCATACATGTAACATTGTATGGATTTAGGAACATCTCCTCTTTTTAACTCATCCTGAGAAAAAAAATATATGTATCACTATTATTATTATTATTATTATTATTATTATTATTAAATGATGGATTGTTAGCATAGAAAATAAACTAAAGCAATCTCTGATAATTAGGCTGCATACAGATGATGTCCCAAGATCATCTGAAAGACGGAAAATCATTGATGACCAACGGATTATATCGCGGAATCTCTCTAAGCATCCCAAGGCCTCCTCCGTCATTGGATTTGTGATGAAAAAATAGGCATGAACTAGTGTTAGTGGACCTGATATAGAAATCATGGCATTGTTGATGTACTCCTGTAGAGATGGCATATAACCTTCGTGGTACCATTTCGCCTCAACTAAGTAGGATTTACTTAAATCTGCCCACTGAAGAATTAATCATATAATGAGCCAAAAGCATATTTTGCACAGGAAATTTCGGTCAATTTGATTATAGAAAGATGACTGAATTTTTAATCTGAAATGTTACCGCTTTTCTGAGATATGAAATGATGTTGAGATCGTGTTCTTTAAGAACATCATAAGCGGTTTCATTAGTGAAGTTGTAGAGAGCAAGGAAACAGATCTTCATGTATTGTGGAAGTTGCTCCATTGCATTGGTATCCCATCTGACAGTGGAAACAAAACTAGCATCCCAACCTCTATTAAATTAAAAGGACAAGAAGTATACAGAAGCCACCAACCTGTCAACAGCATCTGTAAAGAGCTCAAGTTCATCCAATGTCCCATAAACATCATAAACATCATCAATTGTTGTTATCAGCGAAATGAGTTTTGTCAACATTCTCCTGCAATATCCAAACTGAGGTTCAAATATAAATCCCACAGCCCAAAGGAAATTCTCCACCAATCTGTCCCTAGCAAAGCTCAATTTTTCTGGGAGGCGTGTGCTCCTCCACCACCTGCATTTGTAAGGCCCAAAAGAGGGGATATCAATATTAGAATTTGATAATACTTTGTAGCTGCTAAACTATACATGAAAATGAGAATATGCTCACTCCTACATTGATGCATGTTTTAGATCCTCCTGGTATGTTGCTTGCACCATATTGTAATCCAGTTTAGCAAGCTCAAGTAAAATGGGATTCATGCGCTGGCTTCTCTCATATACATCTATGAACCATCTTGCCTCTAGCCTTAGCATTCTCCAGTGCAGCGGAAGCTCCATGGCATGGTTTATTATCGCAGTAAGATCATTTTGATCTACAGTCCGCTCAAGGTATTCTTCAAGAAAATTTCTTGTGAAATCTCTAGCCTCTTCTAGGATATTTTCACCTTCTACGGAAAGGTATGAAGCTTCATACAAGCATAGAATTCCCTTGATATCTTCATTAAGCCATGGCTTAACAGTCCCCATCTTGTTTATGAAAATATGGAAAACATCTGCAACATTCAATATGACAATAATTATGCTGAAGTATAAATATGTCGCACAGAATTTATAAAATCCCAAAAAACGTGTGCTCTTTATGCTATTCTCATTAGGCAACTAATTGATCTAGTGCTTCCTATATATGCTGTTTTACCTGGTAGATCGTGTACCTCTTTCCGATGCCTGAAAAAATTATTAAAACAGTAGTGAAGACTAAATTTAAACCTAGGACTCGGTAGTGTCTAGTACCTTGGGGAACATGGTAGCCATGCTGTCTTAGGAGTCTAAATTCAAGAGCTGTGGCATATAAATCTCCATTTTTCCATGTATCATTCCTATTGTAGTTGTTGTATATGCTATGCAATATTCTCTTTATTTCTTCCCCAAAGTGATAATGTATTCCAAGCCTTTGCACGGTATCGATGAGCTCCAGTTGATGCAAAGGTTCCCCGACTTGGCCAAGCATTATCTTTACATCTCCCTTAAGCTTCTCCAATTGTCTTGTATATGTTTCTCCCTGCATATAAGACTCTATATCCGTCAAAAAATCAAGTTGAGTCCATTAATGAACAATAGTACTAAAAGTTAACACCTACCACATAATCACTCGTTAGTGACTGGATATAATCATGGTCCCAAATTGAAGGTTGGTAGCTTGCGGTTCGCCTCACAATCACAGCAGTTTGGCTACTAGTTTTAGCCCCACCCGTGCATTGGACTGGACCAGAAATGCAAACACCCGGCGATTTTCCGCGGCAGAAGCGGCTTGCAGGTTGCAGTCTTGTAAAAGTGAAAAAAGGGTTTGAAGAAAGCGTCAGAAGAGCCATTGGAGTGGGACAAGCTGGATCACATTGCCAGCAGATATATATAGAATTTGTGGTCATGTGCTCCCATGTTTGCTGTAAGATTAAGCAATAGTATTATGTCAAATTTGCAATAATGCTAGTAAGATTTATTCCAAACTGAATCTTCGTGAGATTGTATAAAGTATGCCCAGCTTGTCGGCCTTTAGATAAGAGTCTCAAAGCATATTGTATTGATGAGGTCATAACTATCTTTTCATAGAATAAAATATTCAAAAAGAGTTTTATTATTAAGTTTGTTTACAAAAGTTTTGAAAAACAGTTTTTTAATATTTTTAAAATAAAAGCATGTTTGGAGATTTAGAATGTTTTTAACTTATTTTTTGTGTCTTTAAATACTTCTTAAAAATAACTTTTATCTGTAATTATTTATTTTCAATAATTCTTCATATTTATATAATTATTTTTTTAAAAAAAAATTCTTAAAAACAGCTGAATTAAAATATATTTCTAGAAAAAAAAAATCTTATTTTCATAACAATTTCTTGTTTTTAGGATAAGCTCTTAAGAAAGTACCAACTTTGAAGAATAGAAAACTATTCAAACTATTTCCAATATGTTTTAAAAGAAGAAAAATGATATTTACATCGTAAAAGTAAACATTCATGAAAAAAAAAATTAAACTAAATAAAAAATAAATTAAAGCAAAATATTTCAACTTGTTTTATGTGTTTCTAAATATTTCCTAAAAATATTTTTTTATCTATGATGATTTATTTTTAATAATTCTCATATAATTATTTTTTGAAATGTCTCCTAAAAATTGTTGATTATTATAATTAAAATATGTTTTCAAAAAATATCTTATCTTTAGAATAAGTTTTTTGTTTTTAAAACAATTTTCAAAAAATTACCACATGTCTTTTTAAGTCTAGAAAATAATTTTCTATTTTGAAGGATAGAAAATTGTTCAAACTATTTCAAATATGTTTTGAAAGAAGAAAAATTATACATACATTGTAAAAGTACACATTCATGGAAAAAAGAAATTTAAATTAAGTAAAAAAATTATTAAGTGTTAAAATAAAAATAATGGTTTCATGAAAAATAAAAGAAATGCGGGAAAAGAAAAATAAATAGTAAACAGATATAAGCTTTAATAAAACTCCAATAATTTTAGCAAAATTTTAATTGTGCTTCTCAAATTAATGTTATTTTCTTAATGACAATTAAGTGAATCTTTTTCTAACTAATTATATAATTAGTTACCACAATTTTTATTACAATAAATTACGGTATTTTTAGGATTGTTAAATTACTACCTTTTTAAAATTAGTAACTTTAAAATATTTTTATTTTAATTGCATAAAATAAAAGGAAACATTATAATAAAATTTTTAGATACTTTAATATGTAAAAATAAGTAGATTTAACACTTAACAATACTCAAGCAATATATGGAGTCTAACTTAAAGCATGCTATATGATATATTGATAGAGTACATGATTATCATTTCATAAAATAAGATATTCAAAAAAATATTATGGAGAAGTAAAAGAATAGTAATATAATATAGATACCGTAAAGGTAATGAATGGAAAGGGGCAAAAAAAAAAAAAAAGGAAAAGTTAAAATAAACTTAATAAAAAATTAAATTAAGTGATGAAATCAATTTACTAATATTACAAGAATGAGAATTAAGATTGGTTTCCTGAAAAATTTTAAAAATAAAAATAATAAGCATTTTTATTCGATGATAGTTAAAAGAGTCTTTCTTGAATTTTAATTTCATAAGAAAAAATGATGCAAGTATTTAATTAAAAATTTTAAATTATTAGAAAAGTGAATGTCAAATTATTGTTAAGCACCTAAGGATTAAATATGATTCTTTTAATTTGAGTTGATTAACACTCGTCTACTTAACAAACTATACAAAGTTCATGGATTTGATTGAGCAACCTTAATTATTAAAATAGAAAAATATTTGGTATAATCTTAGGTTTAAGTGGTAAATTTGAGAATAAAACAACTTAAATTTGAAAATGATTCTTTTTAAAAATCTAACTTTAAACTAATTATATAACATTTTTTTGAATGAAAAACCACTTTGATTGAGTTAAAAATGATTTAATACATTTCTCATAAATTCATCACTCTTATTATTATGTTGTTCATCTTAATTCAAATAAATTAATTAGAAATAATAAATAAATTATAAATAATTAATAATAAGCAAACTAATGGATTATCCAATTTGATTCATCATAATACTTTTTTTAACCAAAACCATTTAGGGTATGTTTGATTGGAAAATGCTAAAAATAGACAAAAAAAATTCTTAGAAGAATCATTTTCCCATGGTTGGATGATATAGAAAATGAGATAGAAAAAGAAATTATAATAATTTCCGAAAAAAAAAATACTAGGTAAAGTTTGGGAAAGTGTATTTTTCATCATTTTAATGTTTTATTTTTCAAAATTTTCATGGATAACAAAATTCTTTGTTTTTTGTTTTCTCTTAATTTCTACTTTATTTTTTTCAAACTTTTTGGCAACCAATTTTAATAAGAAAATTAATAAAAATAAATTTTAGAATAAAATATCACAACAAGAATTATAAAAAAAATTATATAATATCAAGAGTTCATAATAAATAAAAATAGTTTATTACCTAATTTATTTCAATATTTTTTATTTTTCGTTAAAACCATGCATTTAAAGAAATATAATCGTACTTTTGGTTTTTTTGGTAATCCTTGAATGGAAAATGAAAAAAACTCTAGGTGATTTTGGATCAATTTTCTTCTATACTTTTATTCTCATTGATTGTCAATATATATATATAGAAAAGAGATACATCAAGACTCCTAAACAAGGAAAACTCCTAAGCAAGGTAAAACTAAACAAGGAAGAAAATATGTACAAATTACAAACACAATATTTGCCTACCATGCCAATCAAGGCTTGCCAAAAACTTGCCAATCAAGGCTTACCATAATCGGCTTGCCAATCAAGGCTTACCATAATCACTAATACCCCCCCCCCCCTCTCAAGTTGGTGCATGAGGATTCCGAACGCCCAACTTGCGAAGAAGAAAGTCAAACTTTCGTTTTCCCAAAGCTTTCGTAAAAATGTCTGCGAGCTGCATGGAAGTATGAACATAGCTAATGTGAATAGCACCATTTTGTATCTCATCACGTACAAGGTGACAATCAACTTCAATATGCTTTGTTCATTCGTGAAAAATGGGATTAGCTGCTATGTGTAAAGCCGCCTGACTATCACAATACAAATGCATAGGGTCAGAATGCATTACACCAAGGGTAAACAACAATCCTTTCAACCATTTCAATTCACAAGTTGTGGTTGCCATGGACCTATATTCCGCTTCAGCTGAAGAGCGAGACACCGTATGTTGCTTCTTGGTCTTCCAAGAGATTAGTGAATTACCCAAAAGAATAAAATAACCAATCAAAGATCGTTGTGTTAAAGGACAACTGGCCCAATCTAAGTCACAATAAGCATACAGTTTCAGGTCGCAATCAGAACGCAAAAGGATACCTTGTCCTTGATTGCCTTTCAAATATCGAACAACTCTCAAAGCTGCTTCCCAATGTTCATCCTTCGGTTGTTGCATGAACTGAGCAAGCATATGCATACAATAAGACAATTCTGGCCGGGTAATCGTCAGGTAGATGAGCCGACCCACCAGGCGTCTATATTGTCTAAGATCACGTAAATCAGAATTCGCAACAAGTGCTAATTTATGGTTTTGTTAAAGAGGAGTCCCAGATGGCTTGGCTCCCAACAGCCCAACCTCAGAGATGATGTCTAGTGTATACTTGCATTGACATAAGAAGATACCATCTGAGTTCCTCGCAACTTCAATCCCCAAAAAATATTTTAGTTTTCCTAGATCCTTCATATGAAAACACCGACTCAAATAATATTTGAACTATTGCACAACCGTTCCATCATTTCCAGATATAATTAGATCATCAACATAGACAAGAACATTGAGTTGAATGTGTTGAGCTTCATAAGTAAATAATGAGTAATCAGAATACGACTGCTTAAATCCATAACTTGTCAGCGTCGCTGCTAACTTGGCAAACCAGCACCTAGGTGCCTATCGCAGACCATATAATGACTTTCGAAGTCTACAGACTTTACCTAGTGTTAGAGACGCAAAACCAGGCGGTATCTACATATATACCTCTTCATCTAACTCACCGTGCAGGAAGGCATTATGTACATCCATTTGATGCAGTTCCCAACCCTTTGCAGCTGCAATGATAAGAAACATTCGCACTGTGACCATTTTTGTTGTCGGGGCAAAAGTCTCATTGTAATCTATGCCTTCGACTTGTTTGTTTCCAAGAATCACTAAGCGTGCCTTGCATCTCTCGATGCTTCCATCATAATTATATTTAATCTTGTAGACCCATTTTCTCCCGATTGCTTTCTTCCCGGGAGACAAGTCTTCTACTGTCCATGTTTCATTGTCTTCAAGAGCCTATATCTCCTTTCTCATCGCCTCTCTCTAACATTCATCTTTTATTGCCTCAGCATAAGTGCTTGGTTCACACTCTGTGGTAACAGCTGCTAGAAACAACCGATGTTGTGCAAAAAATTTATCACAATTCACATAATGTGCTAAATGATAGGGTGTACCTGAGAATTTTGACTGGAACGATGAACTCACTAAGGCGCTTACTCGAATGGTATGTGTTACATAGTCTTTCAACTGAACAGAAGGTTGCTTAACCCTTTTTCCTTTGCCAAATTGTTCCTCAGACACCATAGGTCTTGACATGTCGATGTCCCCCCTATCTCCTACTTCAGTATTCCCATCAGTAGCCATCTCCATGGTATGACCCATCTCAACATCAATCTCGTGCTCTATATCCGAGACAGGAGCCTATTGCTCCTCCATGTCATTCTACATATACAGGTCCTCATCATCTGCAGAGAAATCCATGACTCTATTCTCGGACAAGGAAGAGTTAACAACATTGTTGAAGTACGGAAATTCTGCTTCAACAAATATTACATCCCTTGAAACAAAATATACGGGTCCTCATCGCCGCTTTCAAAGTCATATAACCGCTAACCTTTCTTTCCAAACAGATACCCAACAAAAATACATTTTCGACTCCGACTAGCAAATTTGTGTTTATCTCAATTTTGGTCATGGGCATAGCACAAACACCCAAAAGTTTGAATGTGCTTATAGAAGGGGGCTTATCCGTATAAGATCTCATATGGTGTCTTACCATCCAATAAAACAGATGGTGTCCTATTAATCAAATATCCAGTTATAAGAACACATTCACCCCAAAACTCAATAGGTAAATGTGCCTGAAATCGCAGGGCTCTTGCTACATTGAGAATATGACGATGCTTTCTTTCTACACGCCCATTCTATTGTGGCGTCCCGACACACGAAGTTTGATGTAAAATTCCATGTTCAGCAAAATATTTTGTCAAACACATAAACTCAGTACCATTATCACTCCTAACAATTTTCACATTTTTTTCAAATTGTCGTCTCACCATTACGATGAAATTTTTAAGAACACAAGCAACCTCATCTTTTCTATTCAACAAATATATCCACACTGCACGTGAACAGTCATCAACGATTGTCAAGAAATAAATACCTTCACAAGAAGCAAAAACCCTATAAGCTCCCCATAAATCACAATGAATCAAGTCAAAACATTATTTAGCTTTATTATCACTAGAAAAGAACACTTCTTTGGTTTGTTGAGCTCTAAAACAAATATCATAAAACTTAGTCTTCACACCATCATTTCTACCAACACTATCAACTTCATAAATTAAATCTACTACCCTAGAAGAGGGATGACCCATTCTTCTATGCCAGAGCTCATAAGACGCAATACTAGTTGTCTTGTAAGCACGAATAGGAGCCACTCCCTTGAGAAAATAAAGCCCCTTGCGTTGTTCACCCTCTCCAATCGGCATTCTCAAATTGCGGTCCTGTATAGCACAAATTTGATTAGTGAATTGAATAACAAGATTAGAATTATCAAGAAGCTGCGACACAGAAATCAAATTGCATTTCAATTTAGGCATAAACAAAACATGTCGTAGTTTCAATTTTTCTCTAAGAGTCACAATTCTTTCTTTCAAAGCTTTGGTCTCTGCTCCATTTGACAACCCAACTGGACAAGGCATAATATCATGCAAGTCATTCAAACATTCATATGTGCCGGTCATGTGATGCAAAGCCCTTGTGTCAATAATCCAAGGCAAAATATTTTGCTTACCTATCAACCTCTCATTAGCACTACCTTTGTGTGAGTTTAACATGGTAAGAAGTGTGACCCATTGTTCGTCACTCAACCCACTAATTCCTGTTCTAACATAATCAGTCACAACACTTCTCCCACCATCAGTTCCTGACGTTTGAACTGCATTGGCTTCAGCAGTCCTTCCACGTCCTCGTCCTCCACCTGTACCCTACTGAACACCACCACTACGCCCACCTGTGGTTGTGTGTGGCCTGTCACCCCACCATTCTGGATAACCAATCCATTGAAAACAACTATCAGCTTCATGTCCTTTCCACTTGCAATTTGAGCAAATCACGATCTTGTCTTTTCCATCTCCCCTGGGTTTCGACCACCAGCCTGCACTGCAAAACTCATGGGGCTGCCTCTTTCTTCCTTTGTTCGAGTCATGGTCCGTATTCATTCTTGTTGTATGATCATAGCATAAACTCGATTTAGATTCGGCAAAGGTTCGATGCTCAGGATATTGGAACGTACTGTCCCATATCCATCTTCATCTAATCCCATCAAGAATTGGTGAACTCTTTCTTCTTCCCGCTTCTTCTCCAACTGAGTGGTAATGTTACATTTACACCTAGTACAAGTACGTATTGGATTTGAGTCATAATTGTTCAGTTCGTCCCAAAGAGACTTGAGTCGACCATAATAGACAACTATGTCTTGCCCTTCCTGCTTGCAATTCACAAGATCTGACTTCAATTGTTATACACGTGGACCATTTGCAATAGAAAATCGCTACTTGATTTCTTCCCAAAGTTCCTTTACGTTTTCCATGTAAGATATGGTTGATCGAAGTGTGGGTTCAATGGTGTTAAACACCCATGAGACAAGCATTGAATTGATGGTCCACCAATTTTCAAGTTCTGGTGAATTGTTGTCCGGTTGTTTGATGAATCCATCCACGAATCCATATTTCTTTTTGGCTCACAAAGCAGTACGCACAGCACGCACCCATTCATCATAGTTCTCACATTTCAGTTGAACTTGGGTAATTATATTACCTAGATTATTGTTGGAAGTCAATGCATAGGGAGTCAGCATTCTTCTGTCAGAGTTGAACCCTCCATCATCTCCTTTCTTCCCATCACCAGCCACGATGATGTGTGTTTAGCTCACAATGGCACTGATACTAGGAAAAAAACTCTAGGTGATTTTGGATCAATTTTCTTCTGTACTTTTATTCTCGTCGGTTGCCAATATATATACACAGAGAAGAGATACATCAAGACTCCTAAACAAGGAAAACTCCTAAACAAGGTAAAACTAAACAAGGAAGAAAACATGTACAAATTACAAACACGATATTTGCCTACCATGCTAATCACGGCTTACCAAAAACTTGCCAATCAAGGCTTACCATAATCGGCTTGCCAATCAAGGCTTACCATAATCACTAATAGAAAAATGCTTCTTATAAATTAATTAAATAAAAGAAATTCAATTTCAACATAAATTAATTAAATAGAATTTGATTCAATATATTTCTTATAAATGAATTAAAATGGAGTTTTGTTAGAAATTTAAATTTATTAAATAAATGAACTAAAAATAAATATTTTGATTTAAAAGAAAATAGATTTTCATCCTTAAAAAAAGATTTAAATAATAAAAATCTTTATTTTGTAAAAACTATAAACATGAGATAAAAAAAAGTTATAAAATTTTAAAATTCACTCGTCATGATTTGCATTAAGTGGTTAGCTAGATCTATTTTACTAAATAAAATTTAGTGGTTTTGAGTTGGTATTTAGAACATTTAATCATCACTTACATGCCATCAATTAAAAAATGATAATAAAAATAGTGATGCATGTAAAACCATCTATCACTTAAATTACTCAATAATATCTTCATCTATCCCTAAAAAACTCATGCACCATTTTTTAAATTTGTGAGTCAAACTTTTGTACAACATCACTCATTTATTAACTAAAGTGGTAAGTTGGGATATTATTCTCATTGCATTAATCATGTAATAAATTATTCAAAGTACTTTAACATGTAGATTAATTGGTTTATAGGGATTGATTTATGAAAGTTAGTGTATCTTATTAAGAGCGTGCAACTAGGAATTCTCTTGAGAAATGATGTACCATATGAAGAAATTTGGAGTTATCATCACTATATGCAAAGAAATATGAAAATTGATGTACGCTATTAAGAACATGCAGTTAGGAATTCTTTTGAAAAATGATATACCATATGAAGAAATTATGAGTTATCATCACAATATGCAAAAAAAAAAAATGTTATACAAATACAAAGAAATTATGAATTATCATTAGAGTATGTAGGGAAATATGATGTACCATGCAAAGAAATTAGGAGTTATTATTACGATACACAAAACCTAAGACCCAAAATATGTATTTTTTTAAGAACAATTTATTTTGAAAATAATGTTACATTGAGTCACATTTTATTTTCTAAAGTGATTTATATGAGTTGAAAAAAAAGTGAAAAATAGTCTATTAAAATTAAATCAAACTTTTGAAATTATTCGGAGAAGCATTTCAAAGATACAATTAGAAAATCCAAATGGTAAAAATTAACAAAAATACTACATCTAGATAAATTATGAAAGTTAATGCATGGTGTATCCTATTAAGTATACAACTAGGAATTCTTTGAAATACAATGTACCACATGACAAAATTAGGAGTTATCATTATGGTACACAAAAACTAAGGCTCAAAATATGTATTTTTCAAAAGCAATTTATTTTGAAAATAATGTTGCATTGAGTCATATTTAATTTCTAAAGTGATTTATATGAGTTGAAAAAAAAAAGTGAAAAACATTCTATTTGAATTTAGTCAAACTTTTGAAAATATCAAAATTATTGGGCAAAGCACATTTCAAAGATACAATTAGAAAATCCAAAAGCATAGTATTATTATTTCTTCCATGGAAAAAGGTAAAAATTAGCAAAAATATTGTAACATATGGATAGGTTGCAAAAGTTAATGGTCTATCCTATTAAGAAGGTACAACTAGGAATCCTTTGAAATGTGAAATATCATATGAAGAAATTAGGAGTTATCATGACAACATGCAAAGAAATATAATGTACCATATGACAAAATTAGGAGTTATCATCAAGGTACACAAAAACTAAGGCCCAAAATATGTCTTTTTCAAGAGCAATTTATTTTGAAAATAATGTTGCATTGAGTCACACTTTATTTTCTAAAGTGATTTATATGAGTTGAAAAACAAAATGTAAAAAGTAATCTATTTGAATTTAGTCAAACATTTGAAAATATCAAAATTATTGGGCCAAGCATTTCAAAGATAAAATTAGAAAATCCAAAAGCATATTATTATTATTATTTCTTCCATGGAAAAGGGTAAAAAAAATAATAATAAATTAGCACTAGTTTATCTTAAGAATAATTGGAACCTTTTTTACATTGAGTATATTAGTTTATTTATTTATGTCATTTGGTAGTTTGGAGATGGTTACTTGCATTTTAGTTGAGTTACAAGAATTTGCCAAAATTGTAGGGATGAGCATAGAGTATTTTTTATATGTCCTCATCCTTAAGTCAAGGAGCCAATAATAGAAATTTTGATTTAAAAAAAAACATAACTTTCATTAAATAAATAAATAAATGGCTTAAACAATAAATATATAAATAAAAAATAAAAAATTATTAAGTTTTCAAAAAATTCACTTACTTAGGATGTTATCATGTTTAGTTTTAAATGATTAGTCAAATATCTCTTATTAAATAAATTCGGTGATTTAAGTTGGTATTAGAACATTTAATCATCATTTATCAAACATCCTTGTAGACCCTTTTTTTTTCAAACCAAGTGTTACATAGTTTTTTTTTTTTTTTTTTTTTTTTTATCTATTATTATTGTTTTCATAATTTGAATCAAAAGGGCATTTCATGGCCACCCGGGAGGAGTTGGAGAGCATTTCGTTTGGAGTGGGGGACAACTTCCATGAAGCTCCATGCATGGACGTGTGGCATAGACCACCACCTTGCCATGGTGGTGGTTGAAAAAAGGACATCTCCGAACGAGGGGAATGATAGCTAGGACATAGAGCTTCATAGGATGACGGTTGAAACAGGGGAGCCGGTGGTGACGTCTTGGCTAAATCGTGAGCAGGGGAGCAGGTTGGTTGCAGGACGAAGAGAGCATGTCTGTGATTTAGAAGGAGAAGAATTTTCTTGGGTAGCGGGAGATAGATATTTTTTAGTTGCAAGGAGTTTTGGGGATGAAGAAAAAGTTTGAGAAAGAAGAAAAGAGTGAGAGGGAACCAGAAAGATGCGGAGTTGCAGAGCCTTTTTTTTAGAAGAGATAGCTTAAAGAGAAATGACTGAGGGGGATTCTTGTGGCTGTTTGTTTGAAAGGAAATAACCCGAGGGAAAATAAGAGTGAGTTTTTCAAAAACTGTAAGAGAGAAGCAAAAGAGGAATTGCTCAAGTTTGATCATTACGCACCTTAGGTTCTCCACTTTTATCTTATTTTATTTTATTTTCAGTCTTACCATGCTTCTTTCTGATATCTAGATGCTTGTTTTGGCTATCTAATGTGTTAAACCTGCTTCTCAGTTTCTGTTTGCTTGGTTTATGTTTCCCTTAGTATGAGTGGCTTGGTGGTTATGCTATTTATTTGTGTTTTAAGACCATTTGGACTCTCCCACCTGTTTCTTTTGAAAGCTCATTGATCTTCATTAAAACAGAGGTTGGATTTAACAACAACATCTTCTCTTATACATGCTCTGTTTTTCTTTTTGAGTGATGA
Organism: Vitis riparia; assembly: GCF_004353265.1. NCBI lineage: Eukaryota > Viridiplantae > Streptophyta > Magnoliopsida > Vitales > Vitaceae > Vitis > Vitis riparia. Next base: position 5,354,836 of record NC_048443.1, read on the forward strand.
ATACCATATCTTGGGTTGACCGTCTAAATTGGGATGTATCTGAGAAAGCTCAACGTTGGAGTTTTTGGAGATATTGTCATATTGTATGTTAGGTAAGTTGAAAGTTGTCAAGCAAGTATGGCATGAGGGAGATCTGCTTCAAACAGGATGTGATGTTGTTTCTCTTGATGGTGAGGACGAAAATAATACAGTCCAATGGAGAAATCCATTTCAATGTCACCTCCACTCTGATCAGATATTAAAAGGGGATCTTCCCCAGATTGGTGATAGAAGGCTTCCTTTTCAAGTATCCGACTTCTGGGTACAGAAGGAACCCCGAGACATATTGCTAAGAAATTGGTGAATGTGTTGCCTTTTATTCAAGGAAATGAGATTCCGTTGACTTCGCGTTATGAAATGATATAAAAACCTAGTGAGTCGAGTTGAGACGAATTTTGGGGTCCTAGAATACTCAAATGACCCACTCTATCAACAACATCAAAGTCCTCAAGACCTTCTACACTTACTTCATGAGCCATATTGCCTTTTACAAAATATACATCTCCTCCTGCTCGATCTTTTTCAATGGCAAAGTTGGGTCCCACAGTAGCTCCTCCTCTAGGTCGTTCTTCTTCAATGGCATAAGTACTAAAGGTCGACTGTTGGCCTTACTAAGTTGTTGAATCTAGGAAATGCTTGTTTTATGAATAATGCAATATAGTGCGATGTCCATGTACCAAATTAGCTAAATATTTTCATGAAGATAATCATAAAAAGGTAAGCTGGCAGAATCCTCTAGGTGTGGTTGGTGAGCTAGCCCTAGCATTCGGCAAGGTACTTTGAAAACTTTGGACATCAAGACGAACGCTAGTTGTTCTCCAGCCATCCAAAACAAAGTTTGCTCGCTTTGCACTACAATTTAGTAGACCTAATGAGCATGATTCATAGGAACTCTTAGCATTTTTAATGGATGGTTTTCATGAAGATTTGATTTCTTGCCAAGCATAAACCATTCATAAAGTTTAGATGGTGCTAATGGGAGGCTTGATGAAGAGGTTGCTGATGAAAATTGAGCAAATCATATTGTTCTCAAGATGCATGCCCAGTCCAATACCAGCCAACTTTGGTTTGTCATGTGTGTAATAAAAATTCATGTTACATTGGATCCATTCATGTATATCACCACCCCGCCACGTACCCATCCTATCATCCATGCTCCTTCATGCATTTCCATTATTCACATACCCAAATAGACCCATTTCTCTCACATCTCCTGTCCATCATGCTCAACCCGTCACCACCCTCCTGTCTCTCTACATCCTCATACCCATTGCCCACCTTCTCATACCCATTTCCATACTTGTCTTTCATAACCTCCTATGCATGTTACTTTTTCTTTAAATCCCATAAACCCATTTATTTCTCTACACCACGCACCCTTCATGCATATTGTTTCACCACTATACCCATCTTTCCCACCTTTAACCTCATACCAAACATGCCTATCAAGCCCTTCATGCCTATATCCACCATCCATTTCCTTCATTACCCCATTGTTGCCTATTTTCCAATGTGCATGAAGTCTCATGCATGTGCCCATCTATAACTCCTCATTGTCCTGACTTTCACGTCTACCATATCCACGTCACACCCACTTCCATTAGCCTTAAACACACCACTGAATCCTTGTTTCTCTCTCTACCTGTGAACTTGCACAATAGATTGAGGATGAGACCGAGGAGTTTGCCATTATTTAGGTATCAAAGTGGTCTCCATTGTCGGTGGTCAATCGATCAAAGAGCAAGGGTTTAGGATCAGGCAAGGGTGTGAGGTTGTAATTGCGACACTTGGGCGGTTAATTGATTTCCTAGAGAGACGTCATGTTGTTTTGAACCAATACAATTATGTTGTTCAAGATGAGGCTGATTATATGATTGACATGGGTTTTGAGCCACAAATGATGGATGTTTTAGATGAGATGTGCTCAAGCAATTTGAAACCACAAAATGAAAATGAAGAGTTTGATAAAAAAAAAAAAAATGTCGAACCACTTATATGTTCGGCTGCTTTACAATTGGGCAGTGTGAGTTTTTTTTTATGAAATTCCAAGGCGGGGTGGGTTGATTGAGAATCATTAAAGGAATCATCTTCATGGTTCCGAATACATGCTGATGTGAAGAATGTAGAAGACCTGGCAATTTGGAGGAATGGGTTCTCTCATTTAGAGTGGTAGCTCTTAATAAATTGGGAATAAAGTGTGCAGACTATTTAACCATCTGACCATCTCATTCTGAAGATTATACAGAATATACTTTTGAAGTTGGTGTGGGATCCTCAATAGAAAAAGTTTCTGCTCCTCATTTAACTGTTGGAAATCTCTACATGGAGGAGGTATATGTTAAGCTTAGGGAAGAATTACGGTTTACTGTGGGTTGTCAGCATATTCCCTTTGTTGCATCACCACCAGATGTGTGGACGAAATTAGGTCGTCCCTGTGGAATCCATTAAAAGTGGGTTAACTAAATGATCCCAAACTTGGTGACTTGCATGGGAGTTGAGTAGAATTTCAAGGCACTCAAGTATGCCTACACATAGGCATCTGAACCCATTCTGCAAGTGCGACTAATGAGATCCATTTATAATGTATTTTGCAACTCCAAAAGTAACACTGAAATCATCAGCTCCATTTGTTTCAGTAATGCCCAGGTCAGTAACTCCTTTAACGTATAACCGAACTTGATAAACCCATCCATTGCCTCCAAGAAAACAGTTCATGCCAAAAATGGAAGCTCCAATGCCAAAGCCTCATCTCCTACCCATTTGGTTGATGGCGTGAGAACAGTGAAGAAGACGAGATTGTCCAAAGCCTTCACGATTCTTGAAAGAATCACCGTGTCTAATGCATGCCATGTTGAAATCTGGCACCGAGAGAGCCTAACCTGATTAATAGTCCAGGTATTGCAGCTCATATGATGATGAATCATGAAATGAATAGCCAATTGAACAACTTGGTTCTGATTATATTCCTACTTTGGCTTACAGTTGTTCAAGAAATGTTCCACATGCTCCTGATGCAATGTTGGGTAATATGGTTGACGCTACTCTTGCTTATTCAAGCAAGTATGATTCTAAGTTACACCACATCCAGGTTCAAATGAGACAGTCAACCCTTCCATGACATCAAGAAAAACAGCAGCTTACAACACGTCATTCTGAGGACCATAATGCCAAAGTAGATCTCCTTAGAAAGCTAGTTGAATTGGATGCTCATCATGTGCATGCCGATCACAGTTGTAGAAGTGATAACTGAGACGATGATGCTGGAATTAGTGAGGCTCTTTTGAATAGTAGAGTTAGAAATTATTGTCAATGAACATGGTGATTTCTTTACTACCCAACTTGAAAGCCAAAAAGTTGTATTGTGAGTCTCTATTGCGAGAAGCCCAAAGAAGAAATTGAGAAGGGAATTTCTGAAAAGGTTGTGAAGGCAACAACTTTGAAATTACTAAAGTTGCAAGTAAGTCTGGATTTAAATTGTTGAAGGTCAATGAGAACTTCATGCTAGATGAAAGAACAACACTTGCCATCACCAACTTCATAGTACAATGCCAGTTGCACCCCTGGGATCATATGCATGGTTTGCATGGCCACCTTTAGGCCACGTGTCCTTTTTTTTTTTTTTCTTCCTCTTTGATTTTAAAAATAATTTCCCAAATTTCAATTTTCAAATGATTTTCCAAATTTTAATTTTTCAAATAATTTAAATTCTTCAAAATTTTCATCCTTGGAATTTTTAGGTTCCAAAAATTCACTTTTCAATAAATTTTGTTGCCATCTTTCTTTCTAGCAAGCCATCCCTACATCACCTCTTTTTTTAAAACGTTTTTAAATAAGCAAGAATCAAATTTCGTAATTCCAAGTGGTGGAATACATGGAATCGGTTTATGCAAAAATAAATTGGGCTTTGGTGAGGGCCCAACATCAGTGAATGTTTCCTCTAAGAATAAATCTAATTGAATTGTGATATCTGATGATTTTTCATTCTGTTTAGTGACATGTGAGCCATATTTTATGTTCATTAATTGTGCACTGAGTCCATTTCTTGATAGCACATTATAGCTCGTTGCCAAGGTACACACCCATTCTCAATCTGGCCATTCTTTATTGAGTATTTTGATTCTCACATGTGCATGATCATTTTGGGTATACATTGATTTTCTTACCAATTTCCATGATTGCTTCATTTTATTAGTAGAGACCCGTTTTTCTAGGGACTTAGAGAGATGTTATGGTCTTTACTGTATCTTCCCAATAAGTCACCTGACTTCCAAGTCTTGATCCGGTTTTTCATAAACCACCTTTTCCAAAGTAAGGAGTCACACTTATGGTTTTCTTTCTTATTTTGATTACTCTTTAAAAATAAAAACAAAAATAAGTGGCGACTCTAAGTCATTTTCTAATGAATAAATCATTTTTCCAATAAAAAGTGAGCTCGCCATCCAATGGAAGCGCACGAGCTGAAATGCGGGGTCCACAATCTTCTTATTAATTTAAAAAAAAATCATTCATTTATTATAATTTCTTTATTTAACAAATAGAACCAAATATTTGGAGTATATTTTATTAAAACAATTATTTTATTATTATTTTTATCATTTTGTTAAGTGACATCTAATAATTAGACCATGGAAATCATAAATATGTATAATATTTTAGAACATTCAATGCATATAATACCATTCATGACTCAAATTACTCACAAATATCTCATCTCTTCCTTTTTTGATACCTAGTTCTCTCTATACTCTCTTTCTTTTTCTAGTGAATTTTGTAATGAAGTTCAAACTCATAAATGATAAAGATCAACCACAACTTTCTCATATTTCTTTCTTTTTCAAGATCTTTCAATTTTTTATTTTATTATATATATATATATATATTTGCTAATGTTTTTGTAGTTATTTTTTGTCTTTTTTGTGGGATTTTTAAGTTGGTTTTTGTTGAGATTTTTTGTTAGGGTTTTTTTCTTATGTTTTTTTGTTGCGTTTTTTTTTTCTCTTAAATTAACCTTAATTAGAGCAAGAATGAGTTCTTTGAGAAATAAAACAGTTATGTAAAAGGGGAAAAAATGAACCGAATGGATAAATGTGTTATTGCATGAAATAAAATAATAAAATAAGTGGAAAGATGATATTTTTAAAGACAAACAAAATAAAGAGGTAAAAGTGTTCAAAAAGAATTATTTCTTAATAAAGCAAAAAAAATAGCAATTTTATAATTTGATAATTATTTTAACTCATATCCAAATAACCCATGCTTTATTCTAAAAAATATCCGTATTCTTTTTTCTTATAACCAATTCAAATTAATTCATTCATTTTTTTTCTTTTTTATTTATTCATTGATTATAGTTTCTTTGTTAAATGCACAATACCAAACATATCCTAAATGTTTTAATGATCCAAATTACTCAAAAATATCTCAAAGTTTGCTAATAGAATTGAAGCTCTTTATTTTAGGATAGTAGATCAATTATGTAAAAAGGGTAAAATTGGGAACTCACACATGTTTTACTATGTAACAAATCAGATTGCATGTTGGTTGAGTCATAGGAATTGGTCAAGATTATGGGACTAACTTAGCATATGATTTTATCAATTTAGTGATCATTGCCTTTTAAATGACATGTATATGTCAAAATTAGGAGTTATTATCACCATCTTCATGTCTCTCCATTGATGTTTTTTCATTAAATTATTTCACTATATGATTTATGAAGGTTTTAACAAATGAATTTAAATGACTGAATATGTATAATTAAAAGATTTAATTTGGATCATTTAATAAATAATAGTATATTTACATTTTTGAAGTCGTAAGTAAAATAACAAGAAAAATAGGGAAATTTGTGTTTTGATGGGGCAATTTGGGAAATATATGGTTTTCGGAACCTAACTTTATGAAATATGAAAACCAGCTTTTAATGTGGAAAGTTATATATTTTTCATGCACTATGAGCCGACTGCATATTTTGTGTCGAGATTGGCCCACCGGGTATCCAAGTTAGTAGCATCTTGAGTCCATGTCAGCATGGACCGACCAATTTTCCCAAAACTTCATGCTTTCATTTTGCCCTAACCCCACTGTGTTTCTAGCCAACCACATATTCAACAATACTACTCATTTAGGTCCTTTCGTACACTGTTCTCTTTTGCTGTCAGAAATCATACCATTTTTTCTGTAAGATTTGAGGAGACATATAGTGAGTGTTTTGGAGTGAGAAAGACATGTTTTTGGTAGACATTGAGAGAAGTGAGTGATAGAGGGAGTCGCTTTTGTGGGTCTGGAGGCTTAGATTTTCTATCTCAAGGTAACCCATTCCTTCTTTTCCTTTTTTTCATTCGCATTCACATTCACTAAAATCTCCTGTTTGTCTGAGTTTTTTCTCAATTAGGTGTGGCTAAAATTTTGGCATCTAGGAGTTCATAATGAGTTTTTAAATCTGTGTTTGTTTGATAATTTATTTGTAACATGGATGAATCATCAACCTTTTTCTCAATTCAATGCGTTTTTCTCAATTTCTGCGGTTTTATTTGGATTGCCAAATTCCCGAAACTCTACTATTTTGATATAAAATGAAGGCAAGAATATGGGTTGGGAATCGTTTTGCTAAAAAACCCATTTGTTTTTATTGTGGTTTTGAATTGGGAAAAGTGGATTTTGAAATGATTTGCCAAAAAGTAACCTTTTTTTTTTCCTTTTTGTTTTTGGGTGTTTAGAAACAATGCATTAGTGAAACCCATTTCTTGGATTGTGTTTTTAGATTGGGAGGATTAGGCTTTCAAGTGGATTACCAAAAGGTAACACTTTTTCGGGATGATGTATTTATTTTGAGAGTGAAATAAGTGCTTCTGAACTTGTGATTTTTACATTCCAAATTACTCTGCTTTTTGGGCTTTTGTGATATTGATGGATGATGGGTGCTAAAGTTTTCTTTGTTTTTTTTTTTTTTTTCTTTTTTAAAAATTTAATTTACGTCCCATTCTTTCAAATTTTTTTGGTTAGTATATGTTACTCTTCTTGTTGATTAGTAATTGATATTGATTTAGAGATCCCTTTTAGAAGATGGAAATAGGAAATGCTATATAGGAAGTGTTGGTATCCATGGTGTGGTTTAAATTTCCTTAATAAGATTATTGGAACTAGGAAATGCAAGTAGAATGGAGGAAATGCACTTTGGACTATATATATATATATATATATATATATATATATATATAAGAACAGAGGAGAGGTTAAGTCACAAAATTATAATGGAGATCAACTTATCAACCACAATATGAAGGGTTTACTGCATAAGGTGTTTGAGAATCATACAGACATTTCCTGAGGTTTATGAGATAACAGTATCCTTTTCTGCGTAATGCTATGGACAATCCTTTCCTGCATAATGTCGTTCATTATTTTTGGTAGTTTAGAATACCCCTTGTTTAGTTGAAGCTAAGTGAGTCATTTTCATTTCTCTAATTATTTGTCACCATTTCTCCACTCGCTTCCTAGACCTCATCTCAATCAATTATTTTCTACCTGAGGCATCCAATTTACTTTCATGTTAGTGCCTATTTTATACATTGTATGTATTCTGGTGTGTCCTTAGCTATTGTTAATATATATTTTCCTATCGAAAAAGTTGGTCCTTACAACAAGTCCAACTAAATCAACATTTTCATCTTCCAAAATTTATCTTTGCAACAAAAAAAAAAAAGTCGATGAGATTAAAAGAAATAATCTTTGTTTAGATCATGTTCATCACAATTTTGCATTAGGCAATGGGTTGAATTCCTCATTTCTACAATAGCCATTTTCATCTTGATATGGCAGTTGGCCTACATTTATATTAATTTTCATTCCCATATTTTGCCATGTGCATCACTGTTACAGCCAAAGTTGATAGCATCTTCACCTTTTTCATCATTCCCATCACTCAAAGTCACTATGATCTTTCACAACTAAGCACAAACACCAACCACTAGGAAAAATTAAAACCATTGATCTAAGTTTGATCTTTTGCAATGTCTAGTTCTCAAAATATTTAAGGTCCATTTGTTGGATTCCTATGTATTCATGGTTCATTTCATGATGTTTTAAGCATTTGGGACAAATGGTTGCTTGATATGGTATCAAAGAAGTGGTTCCTAGATGTGTTGAGTTCAACCTTCTTGATCTATATATTTTTTGTTTTGTTTGTTTGTGACTGCTCCCATTTAGTACAAAATGACCTAGATTTGATAATTTTATCAGTTTGATTTTCATATATTTATATACAATTACTTGAAATATTAGGCAATTGCTATAAATGCTTAGAAAAAATGATACAGGTTTCAACAATTAAAATTATCTGGTCAAATTTATTTTTTATATATGCAGGTAATAATTGTAACTCTTCAAATGAAGGAACTAAATTTTCAATGTCTTTAATGAAGAAATGAAAATTTTATGACTCTCGTCTTCAGATAAATGGTTCTTTATGAATAAACAGTGTGGGAATGAGCCAGATCTCCATGGGTATTGTTCTCAGTTTTGGTCATTAACAGAATAGAGAACTACCTTCCTCTCTATGGCTGACCATAAACCTGTTCCCATTCATTTGCTTTTTAATTTACTATAACAAAACAAATTTCCCATCCTCATGAAGATGCCCTAAAAAAATAAGTTGATTTAACAAAACCTTGCTTCTCATTATGGCTAACCAAATTTTTAGAAGTGGTGTGCTGGTTAGAAAAGGTTCACTTCTCATATTCATTAAGGCATGGATGTTGTTAAGATTTTGCCATTAATTTAAGGCATGTAAATTTGAATATCATTAAAAATCCTCAATATGTAAATTTGGAGATCTTCAAAATATGTAAAGAACCAAATTGATAGTTTTTAGGAAATGAATGTACCAGTTGGAAGATCTTTTTGTTATCTATGCACCATACAATTTATATGTGATCTAAGACCTAAATTTGGTCCAGTATTTTAATGACTTAGAAATGTTGACATTTAATGCACAAGCTACTTAAAAGTTGCTTTGTTGATAAGTTTTAGTATAAAATTTGAACATCTTTTTAACTCCTTACAATATGCAATTTGACTTCTTCCTTGCTTTCTTTATGCAGGTGATATTCTTCTAATTCCATTTGTAGTTGTAAACTAAAGGCATTTCAACCTATAGTACGGTTCCTTTGCAAGCCTTCATCGGTACTTCTTCTTTACCAAACATTATAAAGTTGTACGCATTATGAAACTAGATTTGGCATGCTTTAGACATGGACGTTGTTATAAATACATGGGAACCTAAACATTTATTTTTCATCCCTATGTTTATATATTACACTTATATGTACCATTTTCCTATATTATTTGGACACTCAATGTACTTGACACTGTAAGTTTCACATGTCCATCATAATATTAGTGAGGAATAAATTAGCCTTAGTAACTTCATTCCTTAACATTAGGTAATTCCTTTGTCAATGTTACGTAGTCCTTTTGGCAAGGATATAACCAATAAGTGGCATTGCATGGGCTACGTCCATAAAACATACTCAATTGCGCATAGAACTTACCAAGCTATTAGGTACTACCTTAGCCCATCGTGTTTTATTTTGGTGACCAGTTGGCTAACCTTGTTGGACTACTAAATGAACCTTACGTACTAGCTTAATCTTCTTAAAAGTACAACCTTAATTGACTTTAGGTACTGCCTTAGTCAACATCAGGTACTACCTTAGCCCACCTTGGGTACTACCTATGTGACGACTCGAAACTGCATTTTTGAACATTCAGATACTTCATATGTGAATATAAGTTGTCTTATTTTTAAACCCAAGGGAGTCAATTTGTCAAACATAGGACCCACAAGCTGTTTTCAATACATGCATAAATTAAATTGTATTCACTTCCACATACAATTGATCATGGCATTATGTGTTTGATTACTCTGTTTATTTGGTTCCCCTTAGATTTACTACTAACTGTACCTTAGGTACTATCTTAATTATCCTTAGGTCCAACCTTAGTAATCTTTAGGTACTAAGTTAGTGATCCTTAGGTAATACCATAGTTGCACTTGCATACTACTTTTGTGCATCATCCAATGATCATGTCTAAACCTCAATTAGGTAGTTCGTTGTTGGAAGCTTCAACAATGCGTATGTGAAGCTTATATGTTTCCTACATACAAGTAAATGCAGTCAACATACATAATTCCTCAATCTTTCGTTGTTGTATTGTTTGTAAAAAATCTTTATATCATTAAGGAAATGGAAGAGGAGATGTTTTATTGCATTCATGAAGGTGGTGAGCTTGTTAAGACTGTTGTTGGGTCCGTCGAATATAAGGGTGGTCGAACCAATTGCATTGTCATTAGCAAGAATATCTCACATTTTGAATTTTTTTCAAAAGTATGTGGTGAACTGAACTTGGAGGCCAATTCAATTAAATTGGATTTGTAAGTGAAGTTTGACCCATCATGTCTACTATCGTTGCATGATGATGCCGACATACTCAATATGTTCAAATTCAACGACATGTTTTGTCACGCCTATGTTTGCCAATGTACTGAAGGTGGTGATGGCTTCATTGCCCCTATTAGGTACCTTTTGTCTTCCCACAATCATTTTCTCTTTTGTATAATCACTTTTCACACATACGTCAATGGATGAGAAATTTCTTTTCGTGTCTTGCAGTGCCCCAACACCTATTGTTGCTTCTAATTTGGCACATGTTTCCTCCAATGGCGAGCTTACATTGCACATGTCTAATGACTCGCCTACAATTTAGTCATTTGGGTTTTCCCAAAGATGTGCTGAAATAAATATCATTCAACTTCAACCAAGTCGGTTCAAACATTCAATTATAGGTAGTAGACATACCTTCCCAAATGCCTTGGAGTTTTGAGATGAAATCTATTTGGTGTTTTTGGCTGGTAAATTCTGATATTCTTACAAAATGAATAGTTCAAAACACATGACCGTAGTATGCACAATTCAAGATTGTCCTTGGAAAATTACTGCTCGTGCAATAGGAAATTCCAACATTGTTCAAGTTCACACATTTCGAAATGCGCATAATCATTGCTTGGTAGATGTTGCCTCCTCTCAACCTTTAGTGAGATCCACTCGTGCCTCTTTGGGCATTGATGATGTCATTCGATCTATTCCTGAATACCAACAACGACAAATTTGTAAAGACTTTGTAAGGCAACATGGCATCCAGTTGACTTACCTTCAAGCATGGAAAATGAAAGAAAAAACTAAGGAGCGCATTTATGGACTACCTAAAAATTATTACAAATTGTTGCCATGGATGTGTGAAAGAATGTTTGCAACAAATCTGGGATCGAGCGTTGAGTTGAGTTATTCCGATGATGGCCATTTTGGGCAGCTTTTTATTGCTCATTCAATATCCATCCAAGGGTTTCTAATGGGGTGTCGACCAATCATTGCAATTGATTCACCCCATATGAGTGGGCCATATGGTGGTATGCTATTTTCAGCCACCGCCTACGATGCTAATGACTCCATGTTCCCCTTAGTCTTTGGAGTGATGAGCTCAAAAAATTATGAAGATAGTTGTCGAAAATAACGAAGTTATTATTATCTCAAATAGACATCCTGCTCTCTTTTGTAGTGTTCTTGAGGTATTTGGCCTTGAAAACCATGTCTATTACTACCGTCACTTGAAAGAGAATTATACTAGTTTCTTGTCCAAGCATAACACACCAGGGAACAAGGGTAAAGAAAATGCACTTCAATTCCTAGATAGTATTGCATATGCAAGGTTAGAACATGATTATAATATTTCCATGTTTGAACTAAAAAAATACAACTATGCTTTAGCCACATGGGTTGAAGAAAATGCGTCTCACCATTGGACCATGTCAAAATTCCAAAAAAAAAAAAAAAAAGGATAAAATGACTACCAACCTTGCCGAGTTGTTTAATGCTTGGTTACGAAATGAAAAACATCACTCTATTTGTAACTTTTTATTAAAACACATGTCTAAGTTAGGTTCTATGCTTGTAAAGCATAAAGAAGAGTCCAACAATTGGAAAGGGTCTATAGGCCTAAAAATTGAAGATAAGGTGTTGCAAAATATTGTAAAGGGTGAGGTGTATCCGGTGACTCCGTTCATGAATGGAGTATTTGGGGTATGAATTGGAAGGGCCTTATTGAATGTAGACATTATGAACCGTACATGTACTTGTAGGGTGATTCATGCCTAATTGGTGTCTCAGCTGATTCGTGTCCAGCTGGTGCTCCTTGATTGAGGGATTAATCAACAAAATTTATAACCTATAACACCATATACTAGGGTAGCAAAGACAAAGCTACTATAGCATAGTGGCTCTAGGATCGTTCACTGGGATGGGTTTTCACTTCACAAATGATATTAATTCAAAGCTGAATTGGTGTCTTTTCATTTCAAGGTTAGCTTTAAAAGAAAACATAAAGATGTTTGAATGAAAAAGGAAAGGTTTTAAACTAACCAAAAAATAGTAACTGATTTTTCTTACAAAGAAAAGTGTTTCTTGGAGTTTCAGATCACTAGGCTCAGATTCCTCATGCAAAAAGGAGAGTTTCGGTCACTTGTTTATTTTCCTCGCATTAGAGAATTAACATATAGTTCCTTCTCCAATCGGTGTTGTACAGATGCTTCCCATTAATGGGTTCAAACACTAAATCCCTCTCACTGATGCAACTTGCAATGGTTCAAGCCTCTCACTTAGCCTTTACCATTCAAGATGATCTTTAACCTTGGATTACCCGTCTAAAGCTCGCAAGAGGTAACTAATGGATGTCTCCTAAGAGTCCAAAAGCTTACCAAGTGTTGGCTATTCTAGAAAATCCTACCTTCAAGTCACCTCCCAGAGGCTCGCAAGGGGTAAACTAGTGCATCTCCATGGATGGAGATCACTTGCATTACCAAGTGTTGGCCCAGGTGATTTAAAGGAGTTTTAAGTTAACTAAAAAGACAAACACCATTAACGGGTCACTCTTTCTCTTCATTAAAAACTAAAACAACAAAACTTCCAATTTATGCATTCAGAAACTTACCCGGCTTTCTTCACTCCAAGAGACAAAGAGCCTAGCCTCTCATCCTCTAAGGAAAAATCCTCAGAGAATGTTTGGCTAGCAAGAAAAAGAAAATGAAAGAGAAGACAAGAATATATAGGAAAAACAGAGCAAGTGCTCTGTATTTTACTTTCTTCCCAAAACTGTACAAAAGATCTCCTGGAACAACCTCTAACACACCAGAACAGGCTCCTCGGGCTCTCTTTAAACCAAAAATACAATTACAGCTATTACATGATATTTTGCCAAATTTCTAACTTAAAAGCTAAGGAAATCTATCATTGGTGACCTACAAGGAGAATTTAGGCATTTAGGCAACAAAAATATAATGAAAAATATCTCCAAGTGTCGGTTACAAATATCGGGAAGCACTAAAGACCACTTCGCAGGTGACAAGTGAGGTCTGCGAAATTTCGCAGGTGCACAAGAAGAGCTGCGAAATTTCTTCATAGCAACCAGCTGATTCAACACCTGAGCGAAGTTGACTTCCATCTTGTGGTGTTTGGCTTCCATCGCGGCGTGAAGCTTCAGGGGAACTCCATAGCACTGTACAAAAAGGTTGCGAAATCATTCCGCAACAAAATGGTGATTTCACAGCACTTTTCTGAATCCTTCTCAGCTTGGAGCAGTCATCTTCCAAAGGCTGTAACTTCCTCATTTCAGCTCCAAATTGCACACGGTTTGAAGCATTAGATTTTTGACTTCCTAAGCTTTCAAATGACATATTGTATGCATGAATTGGACATCAGGAAGTGCTCCAAAATTAGCTGCAGTGACTGTCATCAAGAATGCTTCATGGCTGGATCCTTTTTGCTTCCCCTTGCATTCCCACTTTGCTTATGGCAAAAGAGCTTCAAAGCTTTGATTCTTCATGCCTCTGAGCTTCCCATTATTTTCCAAGGATTCCATAAAAATCTCCTCAATCTCATAATGCTTTGGTGATCAAAATACTAACAAAAACACCAAAACTTACACAATTTGATTAGAATTGATTGAAAGGGGCCTTAACATGCTAATTGGGTTAAAAGGCACTAACTACTACTCAAAAGTGTTTAAAAGGATTAATTATAAGCTATCAAATAGCACTTTTTGAGTAGTAATCACTCCCCCTAACCGACATATTGCTAGTCCCTTAGCAATGAAGGAGAGAAAAATAAAATAAAACTACCATAATTTACAACATCATGCTGATCACTTCAAAAAATGTTTAAGTGGCATGACTGATCTAACTCTCACATGGAACATTAAAGAAATAAAACTCAAACTTCAATAAGAGTTATCAAATAATTTGCCTAGTCACAATTCTTAAAGAGAAGGCATTATACAAATTTAAGCTTTAAAATCATTTCCACTTCCAAAGGACCAAACCTTACTCTTCCACAAAAATCTAAGTGTTATTTATTAGTTTCCGAATATAGTATGTCAAACTAATCTCTCCCCTTAACCTAGTTTTTTCTCAAAGCTTAGCAAACTAATCAACCTCCAATAGGCTAAGAACGCACCTCTTTTCTTTCACAATTTTTTTCATTGTAGGAGTGCAAAGCTTAAAGGCATTCTTTTCTAAATTGTCCATGTAACGGGGGTCCATCGATGACTCCCAACCAATCAAGGTTTAGGGCATCAAGCTTTAAGGATTTTTCAACCACTAACTCCTCGGATTTCACCCCGGACTTTTGAGAATGAATTTTTAATACCCAAGCACCTACATTATGTTAAACTCCACCTATCCACCCTTGTAACGAGCATTGAGGTCGGTGACTCCCAACCATTGAAGGCTTAGGGCACCAGGTTTTAAAGATTTTCACCATATACCCCTCAGACCTTGCTCGGGTTTCAAGGCAAGTAAACATTTTTCTCTTTTTTTTTTTTTCAAAGACTCATTGGCCTTTTATAAGGTGTCCCAACACTATTAAATGAGGTCAAAGGTACCAAGTCTAAAATTTTCCTAAGTCAAGAGGGAAATAGTTTTTCAACTTATAATCGGAACCTAGTGTGCACAGTGTGTGAATAGCTTAAAGTGGAAGAACTAAGGTTGAATTCAATAGGTGTTTCAACAATTCATCAACTTTAGTAAGCATAATACAAACTCTAAGTCAAGTAAAAAGACAAAAATTCAATTTCTCCCTTTTCATTTTGAAAATTTTTCCTTAATAACCATGGAGAGTAGAATAAAAACTTAAAAATTTTAAAAATTAAGCAAAAAGCAACTAAATTACCAAAATAACTTAGCATTAATAGCAATACTTACTTCCTCAACTCTCCCCCCAACCAAGCTAAACATTGTTCTCAATGTGACAAAAGCGATTAAAACATAGGGAGGAAGTGGTACCTCTTGAGTGACATGGAGTCTGAGTCATATAGGAGAAACCACATGTTTCAAAGAAAACATAAGAGTTAGTGAGTAGAGAAAATAGAAAAATGCCAAGTTTAAACAAGAATTGATGTCTATATATGATGTATCATCAGTAATACATCTAATCTCAAAATATAAGACATCATAACATGGAATTATGTATACTAATATAATAAGTAAATACAAAAAAATAAAGAGATGATCAAGTAATGGCAAGGTCCTGTGGAGCTGATGCATCTCTGGTGGCCTACTGAGTGGGTTGGATCAGGACTTTGGCCTTTGTTCTGGTAGTCTCCTTAGATGGCATAGTCTCCTCAACTGGAGCTCTCAGTTGGTAGCTATGGGATTTGATGGTTTAAGGAGGTAAGAAATGGAATGAGAGGCTTCATGTGTGATCTCATGGTGCGCGGGGCTTTCCTCTAGTCTTGGCCATGGCTGAAATGGAGAGGTGGTTGTGATTGAGTTCCAGAGGGTACTCAGCTGGTGAGTGGGGCTCTGTTGGCATTGTAGCAACTTCCCTTAGCTTTGCAAGGTGTTTTTGCAAACTTCCCTCCATTTTGCAAGTCAATTTCACAATTTGAAGGTCATTTCGAAGCTTTGAGATGATTTGGCAGCCATTTCGAAGCTTGGAGATCATTTTGCAGCCCAAAAGTGCCCTGCAAAATGGAGCTTTGGCTGCGAAATTAGAAGTTTTTACGTTCGCAGCCATTTTGCAGCTTTTAAATACCCTGCGAAATTGGGACTTTGGCTACGAAATTGGGAGTTTTTATGCTTCACAACCATTTCGCAGCTGCGAAATAAGGGTCACCGTGCTGCAAAAATGGCACTCGTGTGCCAAAAGTTGGTTTTGCAGCTTCGAAATCCTCTGCGAAATGAAGCTTTCCCCGCGGAAATGGGATCTTTCATGCTTTGGTGGTTCGCAGCCCACTTCGCAGCTGCGAAATGGGAGTCACTGTACCGCGGAATGGCACTCGTGTGCCAAAAGTTGGTTTCGCAGCTGCGAAACATCCTTCGAAATGGAGAAATCGCTGAGAAATCGCTGCGGAATTGGGGCTTTTTACGCCTTAGTGGTTCGCAGACCACTTCGCAGCTACGAAATGGGGGTCACTGTGCTGCGGAGTGGCACTCGTGTGCCAAAAGTTGGTTTCGCAGTTGCGAAACATCCTTCGAAATGGAGAAATCGCTGAGAAATCGCTGCGGAATTGAGGCTTTTTACGCCTTAGTGGTTCGCAGACCACTTCGCAGCTGCGAAATGGGGGTCACTGTGCTGCGGAGTGGCACTCGTGTGCCAAAAGGTGGTTTCGCAGCTGCGAAACCGTTCGCAGAGGGCTTAAAAGTGTTGCGAAGTGATTTTGTAGCAAAAGGCCGATTTCGCAGAGGCTGCGAAATCTCGCAGAAGCTGCGAAATCTCGCAGACCCCTGTTTTTCCCCTGTTTTTGCTCTGTTTTTGCTCTGTTTTCGCTCCGATTTCTTCCCGATTTCTTCATTTGCAATTCATCTTGATTTTGATCATCCAAAAACCTATATTACAACAAAACAAACTAGAATTAAAGCATTAAAATCAAAATTAAAGCATTGAAATCAAAATTAAAACATTGAAATCAAAATTAAAACAAGTAATAAATAAAACAAAAAGCTATGGACTAGTTAGTCTTTAGAAAGACTAAGTCCATAAAAAAATTTGATCCTGATTCAGCTTGCCCGGATCCCATATGAAGTTAGCATCCTTTATTAGAGATTTGCTATGTATGATGGCAACAAAACCAATTCCCTTTTTGCCATACAAAGCTTGGAGAAAAAGCGGATGCATGTGTTTCTTCATTTTTTCCTTGATGACTATCCTCTGTGGTTCTTCATCCAATTTAAGATCATAGTCATCTTTCTCTATGCTTTTCCCATTTTTCTTTCCTTTGATTTCCTCCCTATTTTCTTTCTCTGTTTCACTCTCTACCTTATGCTCTAGCTTGCATGTGGGCAGATCAACCTCTTTACCACTCAAAGTGATCACTTCTTTGACTTCCCTCTTTTGTGAAGATTCTCCCTCCTTAGCCTCCATTTCATGGATACTCATGGAATTTTGATAAGGTTGAGAAGGAGAGTTTTCTTTCTCTTGCACTGTGTTGAGGTTGGCAAACCTTGAGATTGAATCTTGGAGATTATCTATCTTCTGAGATAGATAATTTTGCACTTCATCCATCTTTTTCTCTACACAGTCATTTCTTTGACTGAGCTGAGCATTGATGGATTTGTTAGCTTCAACAAAGTCTTCCATGACCTTGTTAAGATTCATCATAGCTTGTTCAAGGTTTGAGGCTTGCTGTGGTGCTTGAGCAGGTTGCTGATACTGAGGTGGCTGTGGTTTCCAAGAGAAATTTGGATGGTCCCTCCAATTGGAATTGTAGGTGTTGCAATCACCAAACATTTCCCTCTCCGTTGGAATGATAGGACACTCTTCCACCAAGTGCTCATAAGATTGACAAATGGCACAAGACATAGCTTGCAATGGTGTTTGAGAGATGGCTTGCACTTCTTGCATATTCTTCATTTCTAGCTCATCCAATCTCCTTTCCATAGCTGCAATCTCTGCCTTCATGTCTATGCCATCATTTAAAATATACATCTCACCCTTAGCTTTAGGTTGAGACATCATTCTTCCCATATCTCTAGCATTTGGTTCATCCCATCTTCTTGAAAATTCAGCCACATAACTGATGAAGTTCATGGCTTCCTCTGCTATCTCATATTCAATATGGCATGCACAACTAGTAATTTGTGAATTAAAAACAGAGAACACAAAAGAAAACAAAAGAAAAACAATTCAAAGAAAGAAAATTAAGGTAAACTAAAAACTAAATAAAAGGTATACTAAAATATGAACAATAAAGAAATAAAAAGAGTTAGTAAAAGGAAAAGAAAAGTAACCAAACTTGTGATGAAGATCACAAGTACTCTCAAAAGATCATATCACTGCAAAGTGACACCATCCCCGGCAACGGCGCCATTTGATTCATGCCTAATTGGTGTCTCAGCTGATTCGTGTCCAGCTGGTGCTCCTTGATTGAGGGATTAATCAACAAAATTTATAACCTATAACACCATATACTAGGGTAGCAAAGACAAAGCTACTATAGCATAGTGGCTCTAGGATCGTTCACTGGGATGGGTTTTCACTTCACAAATGATATTAATTCAAAGCTGAATTGGTGTCTTTTCATTTCAAGGTTAGCTTTAAAAGAAAACATAAAGATGTTTGAATGAAAAAGGAAAGGTTTTAAACTAACCAAAAAATAGTAACTGATTTTTCTTACAAAGAAAAGTGTTTCTTGGAGTTTCAGATCACTAGGCTCAGATTCCTCATGCAAAAAGGAGAGTTCCGGTCACTTGTTTATTTTCCTCGCATTAGAGAATTAACATATAGTTCCTTCTCCAATCGGTGTTGTACAGATGCTTCCCATTAATGGGTTCAAACACTAAATCCCTCTCACTGATGCAACTTGCAATGGTTCAAGCCTCTCACTTAGCCTTTACCATTCAAGATGATCTTTAACCTTGGATTACCCGTCTAAAGCTCGCAAGAGGTAACTAATGGATGTCTCCTAAGAGTCCAAAAGCTTACCAAGTGTTGGCTATTCTAGAAAATCCTACCTTCAAGTCACCTCCCAGAGGCTCGCAAGGGGTAAACTAGTGCATCTCCATGGATGGAGATCACTTGCATTACCAAGTGTTGGCCCAGGTGATTTAAAGGAGTTTTAAGTTAACTAAAAAGACAAACACCATTAACGGGTCACTCTTTCTCTTCATTAAAAACTAAAACAACAAAACTTCCAATTTATGCATTCAGAAACTTACCCGGCTTTCTTCACTCCAAGAGACAAAGAGCCTAGCCTCTCATCCTCTAAGGAAAAATCCTCAGAGAATGTTTGGCTAGCAAGAAAAAGAAAATGAAAGAGAAGACAAGAATATATAGGAAAAACAGAGCAAGTGCTCTGTATTTTACTTTCTTCCCAAAACTGTACAAAAGATCTCCTGGAACAACCTCTAACACACCAGAACAGGCTCCTCGGGCTCTCTTTAAACCAAAAATACAATTACAGCTATTACATGATATTTTGCCAAATTTCTAACTTAAAAGCTAAGGAAATCTATCATTGGTGACCTACAAGGAGAATTTAGGCATTTAGGCAACAAAAATATAATGAAAAATATCTCCAAGTGTCGGTTACAAATATCGGGAAGCACTAAAGACCACTTCGCAGGTGACAAGTGAGGTCTGCGAAATTTCGCAGGTGCACAAGAAGAGCTGCGAAATTTCTTCATAGCAACCAGCTGATTCAACACCTGAGCGAAGTTGACTTCCATCTTGTGGTGTTTGGCTTCCATCGCGGCGTGAAGCTTCAGGGGAACTCCATAGCACTGTACAAAAAGGTTGCGAAATCATTCCGCAACAAAATGGTGATTTCACAGCACTTTTCTGAATCCTTCTCAACTTGGAGCAGTCATCTTCCAAAGGCTGTAACTTCCTCATTTCAGCTCCAAATTGCACACGGTTTGAAGCATTAGATTGTTGACTTCCTAAGCTTTCAAATGACATATTGTATGCATGAATTGGACATCAGGAAGTGCTCCAAAATTAGCTGCAGTGACTGTCATCAAGAATGCTTCATGGCTGGATCCTTTTTGCTTCCCCTTGCATTCCCACTTTGCTTATGGCAAAAGAGCTTCAAAGCTTTGATTCTTCATGCCTCTGAGCTTCCCATTATTTTCCAAGGATTCCATAAAAATCTCCTCAATCTCATAATGCTTTGGTGATCAAAATACTAACAAAAACACCAAAACTTACACAATTTGATTAGAATTGATTGAAAGGGGCCTTAACATGCTAATTGGGTTAAAAGGCACTAACTACTACTCAAAAGTGTTTAAAAGGATTAATTATAAGATATCAAATAGCACTTTTTGAGTAGTAATCATAGGGGTTGGTAGATGTTGGGAATCCCTTGTGAATATGCGGCAGCTGTCATTATTTCCATTAGCTAAAACGTTACTGATTTTGTTGATGATTGCTACAAATACCCAATGCAAGAGTTGATAGAAGAGCCCATCGATTGAGTAACCAATAAGAACATAAAAATGCCATGCTCCAATCTATAATGTAATGAAATAATTGTGTCTTCATTGACAGAAGAGCAACATCTCTCGAAGGTGCATTAAGGTAGTACTTGAGGTACATTAAGGTAGTACCTCAAGTTCATTAAGGTAGTACCTAAGGTGCATTAAGGTAATACCTTAAATTTATTATGATTACATAAGCTACCAATTGAGTAACCAATAAGAACATAACAATGCCATGCTCCAATCTGTAATGCAATGAAAGAATTGTGTCTTCAGTGCCAGAAGAGCAACATTTCTCGAAGGCGCATTAAGGTAATACTTGAGATACATTAAGGTAGTACCTCGGGTTCATTAAGGTAGTACCTAAGGTGCATTAAGGTAGTACCTTAAATTTGTTATGATTACATAAGCTACCGATTGAGTAACCAATAACAACAGAACAATATCTTGTTCCAATCTAAAATGCAATGAAAGATTTGTGTCTTCAGTGACAGAAAAACAACATTTCTTGAAGGTTCATTAAGGTGGTACCTAAGGTACATTAAGGTAGTACCTCAGGTTCATTAAGGTAGTACCTAAAGTGCAGTAGGGTAGTACCTTCATCTTGGTATGATTACCTAAGCTCAACATTGAGTTACCAATAACAACAGAACAAAGTCATGCTTTAATCTGTAATGCAATGAAAGAATTGTGTCTTTAGTGACCTAAGAGGAAAATTTCTCGAAAGTGCATTAAGGCAGTATCTAAGGTACATTAAGGTAGTACCTAAGGTTCATTAAGGTAGTACCTAAGGTGCATTAAAATAGTACCTTCACTCTCGTATGGTTACATAAGCTACCAATTTAGCAACCAATAACAACATAAGAAATTCATGATCCAAACTATAATGCAATGAAATAATTATGTTTGTAGTACGGAAGTTCAATATTTTCTCCAAGGTGCATTAAGGGTAGTACTCAAATGGACCTTAGTACCTAAGGAATGGTAAAACAATGTACCTAGTGAGTCATAAGATAGGACATAAATGCATTACGGTAGTACCTAAAGTGCATTAGGTTACAACATAAGGAGAACATAAAAAAAAAAAAAAAAATTAGAACATAATACTGCCATAGACAATTCTAATACTATGGTTTGCTACTGAGTCCAAAAGTTTAACATATATATAGTCAAATCTTCAAACTAAGCTAGAATTCAATGGCATACGTAGGTGACCTGGTTGACAAAGGTGCTACGTTGGATTTATAAAGTAACTACCCATGGTTAACGAATGCACTACCTAAGATGATTGAAGGTAAAAACTAAGGTTGACAATGGTAGTACCTAAGGTGCACTCAAGTAGTACCTAAAGTGCACTAAGGTAGTATCTAAGGTGCACTACGGTAGTACCTTAAGGTGTACTAAGGTAGTACCTAAGGTTCACTAAGGTAGTACCTAAGGTTCACTAAGGTAGTACCTTAGGTATATTAAGGTATGACCTTAGGCACCTAAAGGTAGTAACTTAGTCACATCAAGGTAGTGAACAAGGTGTAATAAGGTATTCCCTAAGGTCAATGGGATGCCCAACCTATTACAACATTATAATGCCATACTCAATCAAGGAAACTGTCTATTTAGTCTCGTTCCTTGGTTTGTTGTTAAACTAGGATGGAATTGTATTCCAAAGATACATCTCATCATTGACCATGGTAGTACAATGGATTCACATAGTAACTATGTATGGTTTACAAAGCTAATGGCCAAGCTCTGATCAAGTGTATCAAGCAGGTTCACAAATGTCAAGACAACGTGCTAAAGGTTGAACTTTCGGGATATTAAGGTAGTACTTAAAGGACCTTAAGGTAGTACTTAAGGTACATTAAGGTCGTACCTAAGGTGCATTAAGGTGATATCTTTAAACTATTATGATTACATAAGCTACCAATTGACTAGCCAATCACAACAGAATAATGTCATGCTCCAATCTATAATGCAATGAATGAAAGAATTGTGTCTTCGTTACAGAAGTGCAAAATTTTGTCCAAGTTGCATTAAGGGTAGTAACGAAATGTACCTTACTATCTAAAGAGTAGTAAGATAGTACCTAAAGTGCATTAGTCTAGTACCAAAGTAGAACATTCTAAAAAACATATTTTAGAACATTACAATTTCATCGACAATTCAGTTAATTGTGCACTGAGTTCAAAAGTTTGACATATATCAAATCATTTTCAAACTAGGACGGAATTCAATGACAAAAGTAGGTCCTATGGTTGATGAAACAACTACCTAGGATTGATAAAGTCACTATTCAAAAGTGATCCTCCCAATCACCGATTACCCAAAATTGATCATGTTAATGAGATCATAAGAATCTATTCGAAACCCCTTATGTACTCTCCTCGAAACATCAGCATCTCCCATTATCTCTTCTCTTTCCAACATTAAATCAATTTGCAAACACTTCCTTTGTAAATAAAATGTTTTTACTATCGCAAAAGGGAGAAATAATAATGGTTGGATCGATTAATCTGATATAATCAGTGAAAGCCAAGCTTGCAAAATTTCATAATGAAATATTTTAAATATTGCTCAAAGGAGATTATAATGGTTTTATTTCATATCATCACTAAAATTCAGTCTTTCTACAAAGAAATTCTAAAAGACTATAACAATGAAACCATTCCCAATAAAGACAAACATGTTAATCAAACCACACTCGCTTTGTGAAAAATGTACCCTCACAATCCAACAAACATTACAAATTCACAAACACTACCAACAATTTCTACTAACTAGCACATAATTTATGCATTTTAATTCTTATTGTTATTATTATTTTTAGTCTTAACAAATATAATTGAATTATGAAGTTTTTCACCAGAAGATGATCTTGCCTAATTGTAGTCATCGATAATTACCATCAGTCTAAAAATGTCAAAAAAAAAAAAAACAAAGGTCTTCCACCCAATTTCTATATATCTCCACAACATTTTTTTGATAATCAAAAATAAATTACCACTTTCATTTTACATTTCATGAGTCTCCAATCCACAAAAAGACAGAGATCGAGCATCCGATCATGTCGTCCAAAATCCACATGGGCCTTAAGCTATGGCCTCACCAATGCACACAAAATTGGGACTGCAACTACCACTCCACAATCGCTCTTATGCTCTATTTGAAAAAAAAAAAATCAAAACAACCCTAAATAAAAATTAATTACCTTAAGATTTTATGTGGGAGTTAGGGAAAAATTCCACCCAATGAGACGAATAGGAGATTTCTTCTTCATGAAGCCAATATATCATAGTTGTCGTTTCCATTCTAGTTCGCTAGCCTTAACTAGAATTTCAATCAAAACGTATAGGCGATTGGAGTTTGGGATGAGGAAATTGGGACGATCGAGTACGAATGGTCAGGACATTGAGATGAGAAGGGGCTGAAGAAAGAAAAGTGTAGATTGGAGTTTGGGATTAAGGGCTTCTGAACTAAAATGAGAGAAATTTTTTAAAAATATACACGATTCTCTACTTTGCCTTAGTGACAGAGTGAAGAAAGATAAGAGAAATGGGTATCAAATGAGAGAGAGGGAAAGTCCCAGATGTAAGACATTACAGGTGCTGTCGGCTAGGGTGTTTTTTTGGGAAGGTCAAATTTTGATATTTGAGTTTTTCAGCAGTTCAGTTTCGGCCCGTGCTGACATAGACTCAAAGATGCTGCTGACCTAGAGACCTGGGAAGCCAATCTTGACACAAAATATAGAGTCGGCTCAGAGTGCATGAAAAATATATAACTTTTCACATTAAAAGTTAGTTTTCAAATTTCATAAAGTTGCGTTTCGAAAACCATATATTTCCCAAATGGCCCCATCAAAACACAAGTTTCCTAGAAAAATATATGAACAACATTGTTTGTATTAAATTAATGGGAGGTACAATCTTTTGCAATAATATTCTTTACAAAATAATTTTTTTTTCTTTAATTTGATCATTTAGATTATAATCCAAAGATAATGATACAAGCATTTTTTTGGGATTGAAGTTTAAAGGGGGTCTTAACATGACTTATTTCAAGTGACTTTATCGATTTTTGTTCATGGTGGAAAGAATGTGTATGATATTTGATCTACTTTCACAAAATTATAGGGACTTTTGAGCATGCTTCGACCTTTAAGATCCCCATAATGACTTTGTTGACCTTTCAAGGTAGTGAAGGGCATGTGCTGGTACTTGATGTGGCTCGTAAGGGCCTTTGTACTTTAGCTTTCAAATCGTATTTGAATTGAAAAAGGTTACCTTTATATATACATGGAACATGGGAATTGAGTTTCATATTCCTAAATTTGATTGCTCAATACAAGAAATTTGATTGTCTTCTTTCATTTAAGAAATTTATTGATAAAAACCATGTTTCCTTTTTAATTCTCTTTTGGATCTATGTATTATTATTATTATTATTTTCAAACTTAATTTTTTAGCCTTCAAATTTTTGTTCCATATAACCTCTTAAATTGCATGTCATATGTTCAACGTATATGGCATGTCACTTGTCAAATTCAAATTTTTTGAATTGAGCATTCACAATTTTGATGACCAATTTAGTAGTAATAATTTTCAATTACACATCCTTTGCTTTAAGGTGAAACATGTTCATGCATTGTCATATATATAAAGTGAGACTTGAAATTAGTTTTCTGAATTTTAAATTTATCCTAATTTCTTTTCAAAGTAATACTCTAATAAAAAAAAATTCCTATTTTAAAATATTTCCTTTCCATCCCCGTAAAAAGTCTTCTAAAATTTGGTCAGTTGTATCGTTGTACTTGTGTACTGATTTCAGAAACGTGATTTTTATTTAATTTTATTAGAAAAGTTATATTACAAAATGATATTAACTTTATTTTATTTGAAGAAGGTTCTTCAATTTTATCAAAAAAAAAAAAAAAAAAAAGCTCTACAATTTATGCAAATTATTTCAATTTTTTTTAAATTATAATTTATTATTTTTAAGAAAAACAATTTCAAAATTATATAAAGAAAACAATTAAAAAACAGAGAGATTTTATCCCTATTTTTGTTGAAAAGAGAATTTTAATTTTATTATTTTTTAAGAAAATATATATACTTTTTTTTTACTTTTATAAAAAAAATATGATTTTTAAAAAAGGGTTTCCTATTTTCATTCAAAGGTTATACAACTTTATTAAAGAAAAAGGATTTTACCATTTTATTTAAAAAGATTTTGTAATTTTATCTAAAGTAGTATTTTTATGGCTTTTATTTTAAAAAGAAAAAGAAAAATACATGGGCCCACCCCTTGTGCCCTATGATTTTTTTTTTTTGCCCTTTTATAGCTTCCAACCTTTTTTTCTTCCGCAAATCTCAGTCCACAGATGGGCCCATGTACAAAGTAAAAACACAGCCAAAGTCAGTCGTATGTAAGCCCAAACAAATAAAAAACAGAGGCCCAAATCCAACAATCAATACTCTAGACCCAAGAGAAAGGAAAAAGCCCAAAAATCAAATAAAAGATGGCCCAAAAGAATATCTAATGTCCAAGTCCAATCCAATGAGCCCAATATCAATAATAGAAGCCCAAATGCTATGGTCTAAAGGCCAAAACCCAAGTGAGGCAAATTACAACCCAAGGAGTAGAGCACATGAACCCAAACTTAGGCCTAAACTCAAATGGAGAATCCAATTGAAGCCTAAAGCCTAAAAACAAACCCAAATCCTCAAAATTAAAACTATGATGTGGAGGTGTGTTATAGTTTCAAACACTTAATGCAAATTAAGTGCTAAACTCTTCATACTAATGCATAGACCTCACCTCAATTTTTAAGACTTAATTAAAGTAGAAACCAGATTTAACACTCATGTGGCTTAATCAATTTCAATTTAATTAAAATCCCACCTAAATGCATTCACCTCTCATATGGAATTTAGGTAGTGTTTATTTTTTTATTTAAAATCTGAATAAACTTGAGTTTCACTTAAATCTTTTTTGAATATCATTAAGTATTTATATCATTAGTTTTTTTTATTAATGATTGAATATTATTAAGTCTTAAATAGTTTGTCTTTATTCATTTCTGAATGTAGAATAATATTTTTTTTCATGTTAAAAATGCATATAAATTTAATTATAATATTTTTTAATTTAATTTGAAAACTAATCAATTGAAAAAAAAAAGTAAAACATATTTCTAGATACTTCACAATATTAGTTAGAAAATTGGTAATTCGATAATAATTAGAATTTCCCATATTTGACTGCTAAGAAAATATTACAAGATTTTTTTAATTTAACATTTGTTTCTATTTTAATTTTATTCAGATTTATGAATTAAATGTGAGTTTTATTGTTGATATTAATTTCTTAATATTTTTTTTAACCGGAAAAATGGTATAAAATTCTAATATTTTATTTTTCAAAATGAACTAAAATTGTTGATTCTAGTGGATATTTAGAAGAGTTTAAATTATGTCTTAAGGTTTTAATTACAAAAATTCATTAGAATCGAATATTTCGATTTTGTATTGCAATAAAAGATTGAATTTTAAAAATTTGTAGTAAAATATATATATATCTTCCAAAATTTATGATTTTAGTATTATTGTTTTCATTTTTTGAACCACAAATTCATAGAAATCTAAATTTAATTTTGTTGGGAGTCAAATAAATTACAAGACAAAAATGTTTGGTTGCAATAAAACTGATAAAACTGATTCAAACTTCACGTATCAATAATCTAGAGATGAAAGTAATAAGAATTGATATTACTAAGCATTTTCTTTTCTCACCTTAGGATATAGCGTTAGGGATAACATATGGTCATAGTGAATCGCCTCGTTAATATTTTATGCGATCCAGATTATGATCACGTTTAATGACTCAATAAACAGTGATATTACACTAAGTTGTGTCTGAATAATAATAATAATAATAATTGGGTGCAACAGCATTAGGCATCTTTTTAAATAAAGCATTCGGCATCTTTTGGAACAGCATTCCTTATGCAATCAAGCATCCTTCTCTTAAGATATTATTGGAATTCCGTATCCAATCTAGAGTCATTCAATAGCAAAGTCTCATTTGCCCATTTGTCTCCAATATTTCGGTATTGCAATTCATGATAAAAGGTTGGCCTTAGATGACTACTTAGACCATCGGTCATTATAAAAACAAAATATTAAAAAGATATTTTAATTAATAAATTAATTATCACCGAATCTAGTTTTGTCCCACTTATTAAACATGTCATTTTATAAATCGATTATGGACACCTCCCGACAGCTCCACTGAAATAAAGACAAATTAATATATAAACAAAGGTTGGTGATCGGCAGAGATTTCAACTTTTAGTATAATATATAAACAAAGCTTCACATATATATCATATGTGTGAATTTGGTGGCAAGGCTCAACAACCGACCCTGTGCACACCTCTTGCTTGTATCATGTTCTATATAAAGGATGAAGTTTGATGTCAACTTGGAACCAATACATTGATATGATTTAGAATTAAAAATAATTTTAAATGATAAGTAAAATTAATTGATTTATTTTTAAATTCACATTTTTATTTTACTTTTTTATTTTCATTTGTCCTAATTATTTCTGGGATCCCCTTTACTACTCCACTACTTTTACTATTATTCAATCTCATTTATTCTAATTATAATTTATAAGGATAAATATATTAATTTAATAATTTAAAATATATTTTAAATTAATTTGATTAAACAATTTTAAGACTTAAAGAAAAAATTAAATAACAAATTTTAAGTTAACAACCTGAGTATAATTTAATTTAAAGTTAATTTAAATTATTAAATAATAAATATTGAATTTTATCAAACACCCTCTTCACTTTAAATTTAAATTATTAAATAATAAATATTGAATTTTATCAAACACCCTCTTCATCGGTCTCTCCACCAACATTTTTTAGTTATATCATACACTCTCATTGAACTATACTCTATAATTTATGAAGATTATAATAAATTAATTTAAAACACTAATTTAACAGGATGATTTAATTTAAACATCAATATCAACCATGGCCTTCAAGAAGATGCTTGGCTTACTTATGTGTGGATTTTTCTGCTATTGTTTTACCTAATGGTGAATCTCACAAGAAAGCAGTCTAACAGCTGAGGAACATGAGACCAAACCAACCAAATAAGTGAATTAACTTCAGGGAAATATCCTTTGCACAAATTTACCAAGCTACCACATCCAAACTCTAAAAAGCTTAGATCACATTCACATCTCAGACTGAAGGACATGGGTTCTCTATATAAGGGAAATAGGCTCAATGAATAATGTCTTTACGTGATCCTTAGTCTCACGGTCTTGAACACCATACCCGTCCCGATACAGATATATGCATTGAGACATCCTAGGAATGTCCATTGCCATTCCAATAAAAGTTTGGGAGAAGGGAGAATTCAGATTTCGCTCTTCATTCATCTTCTTCCATGTTTCATCAATCAAGAAGCCTATGTATTTGCGGGCATCGTCTTCAGAAGCACTAGTTTCATACATGTAACATTGTATGGATTTAGGAACATCTCCTCTTTTTAACTCATCCTGAGAAAAAAATATATGTATCAGTATTATTATTATTATTATTATTATTATTATTAAATGATGGATTGTTAGTATAGAAAATAAACTAAAGCAATCTCTAATAATTAGGCTGCATACAGATGATGTCCCAAGATCATCTGAAAGACGGAAAATCGTTGATGACCAACGGATTATATCGCGGAATCTCTCTAAGCATCCCAAGGCCTCCTCCGTCATTGGATTTGTGATGAAAAAATAGGCATGAACTAGTGTTAGTGGACCCGATATTGAAATCAAGGCATTGTTGATGTACTCCTGTAGAGATGGCATATAACCTTCGTGGTACCATTTCGCCTCAACGAAGTAGGATTTACTTAAATCTGCCCACTGAAGAATTAATCATATAATGAGCCAAAAGCATATCTTGCACAGGAAATTTCGTCAATTTGATTATAGAAAGATGACTGAATTTTTAATCTGAAATGTTACCGCTTTTCTGAGATATGAAACGATGTTGAGATCGTGTTCTTTAAGAACATCATAAGCGGTTTCATTAGTGAAGTTGTAGAGAGCAAGGAAACAGATCTTCATGTATTGTGGAAGTTGCTCCATTGCATTGGTATCCCATCTGACAGTGGAAACAAAACTAGCATCCCAACCTCTATTAAATTAAAAGGACAAGCAGTATACAGAAACCACCAACCTGTCAACAGCATCTGTAAAGAGCGCAAGTTCATCCAACGTCCCATAAACATCATAAATATCATCAATTGTTGTTATCAGCGAAATGAGTTTTGTCAACATTCTCCTGCAATATCCAAACTGAGGTTCAAATATAAATCCCACAGCCCAAAAGAAATTCTCCACCAATCTGTCCCTAGCAAAGCTCAATTTTTCTGGGAGGCGTGTGCTCCTCCACCACCTGCATTTGTAAGGCCCAAAAGAGGGGATATCCATATTAGAATTTGATAGTACTTTGTAGCTGCTAAACTATACATGAAAATGAGAATATGCTCACTCCTACATTGATGCATGTTTTAGATCCTCCTGGTATGTTGCTTGCACCATATTGTAATCCAGTTTAGCAAGCTCAAGTAAAATGGGATTCATGCCCTGGCTTCTCTCATATACATCTATGAACCATCTTGCCTCTAGCCTTAGCATTCTCCAGTGTAGCGGAAGCTCCATGGCATGGTTTATTATCGCAGTAAGATCATTTTGATCTACAGTCCGCTCAAGGTATTCTTCAAGAAAATTTCTTGTGAAATCTCTAGCCTCTTCTAGGATATTTTCACCTTCTACGGAAAGGTATGAAGCTTCATACAAGCATAGAATTCCCTTGATATCTTCATTAATCCATGGCTTAACAGTCCCCATCTTGTTTATGAAAATATGGAAAACATCTGCAACATTCAATATGACAATAATTATGCTGAAGTATAAATATGTCGCACAGAATTTATAAAATCCCAAAAATCGTGTGCTTTTTATGCTATTCTCATTAGGCAACTAATTGATCTAGTGCTTCCTGTATATGCTGTTTTACCTGGTAGATCGTGTACCTCTTTCCACTGCCTGAAAAAATTATTAAAACGGTAGTGAAGACTAAATTTAAACCTAGGACTCGGTAGGGTCTAATACCTTGAGGAACATGGTAGCCATGCTGTCTTAGGAGTCTAAATTCAAGAGCTGTGGCATATAATTCTCCATTTTTCCATGTATCATTCCTATTGTGGTTGTTGTATATGCTATGCAATATTCTCTTTATTTCTTCCCCAAAGTGATAATGTATTCCAAGCCTTTGCAAGGAATCAATTAGCTCCAGTTGATGCAAAGGTTCCCCGACTTGGCCAAGCATTATCTTTACATCTCCCTTAAGCTTCTCCAATTGTCTTGTATATGTTTCTCCCTGCATATAAGACACTATATCCGTCAAAAAATCAAGTTGAGTCCATTAATGAACAATAGTACTAAAAGTTAGCACCTACCACATAATCACTCGTTAGTGACTGGATATAATCATGGTCCCAAATTGAAGGTTGGTAGCTTGCGGTTCGCCTCACAATCACAGCAGTTTGGCTACTTGTTTTAGCCCCACCCGTGCATTGGACTGGACCAGAAATGCAAACACCCTGCGATTTTCCGCGGCAGAAGCGGCTTGCAGGTTGCAGTCTTGTAAAAGTGAAAAAAGGGTTTGAAGAAAGCGTCAGAAGAGCCATAGGAGTGGGACAAGCTGGATCGATCACATTGCCAGCAGCTATATATAGAATTTGTGGTATGTGCTCCCATGTTTGCTGTAAGATTAAGCAATAGTATTATGTCAAATTTGCAATAATGCTAGTGAGATTTTTTCCAAGCTGAATCTTCGTGAGATCGTGTAAAGTATACCCAGCTTGTCGGCCTTTAGATAATAGTCTCAAAGCATCTTGTATTGATGGGGTCATAACTATCTTCTCATAGAATAAAATATTCAAAAAGAGTTTTATTATTAGGTTTGTTTACAAAAGTTTTGAAAAACAGTTTTTTAATATTTTAAAAATAAAAGCATGTTTGGAGATTTAAAACGTTTTTAACTTATTTTTTGTGTTTTTAAATCTTTCTTAAAAATAACTTTTATATATAATTATTTATTTTTAATAATTCTTCATATTTATATAATTATTTTTAAAAAAAATTTCCTTAAAAACAACTGAATTAAAATATATTTCTAGAAAAAAAAAATTCCAAAGATAACGATACAAGCATTTTTTTGGGATTGAAGTTTAACGGCGTCTTAACATGACTTATTCCCAAGTGAATTTATTGATTTTTGATCATGGTGGAAAGAATGTGTATGATATTTGATTTGCTTTCACAAAATTATAGGAACGTTTTGTGCATGCTTCGACCTTTAAGATCCCCATAGTGAAGGGCGTGTGCTGGTACTTGATGTGACTCGTAAGAGCCTTTGTACTTTAGTTTTCAAATTGTATTTGAATTGAAAAGGGTTACCTTTATATATACATGGAACATGGGAATTGAGTTTCATATTCCTAATTTTGATTGCTCAATACAAGAAATTTGATTGCCTTCTTTCATTTAAAAAATTTATTGATAAAAACCATGTTTCCTTTTTAATTCTCTTTTGGATCTACATATTATTATTATTATTATTTTCAAACTTTATTTTTTAGCCTTCAAAATGTTGCTCCATGTCACCTCTTAAATTGCATGTTATATGTTCAAGGTATATGGCATATCACCTATCAAATTCAAAATTTTTTGAATTGAGAATTCACAATTTTGATGACCAATTTAGTAGTAATAATTTTCATTTACACGTCCTTTGCTTTAAGGTGAAACATTTTCATGCATTGTCATATATATAATAGTGAGACTTGAAATTAGTTTTTTGAATCTTTAATTTTTCCTAATTTCTTTTCAAAGTAAAATTTAACTAAAAAAATTTCCTATTTTAAAATATTTCTTTTCCATCCCCATGAAAAGTCTTCTAAAATTTGGTCGATTGTATACCAATTTTAGAAAAGTGATTTTTATTTAATTTTATTAGACAAGTTATATTACAAAATGATTTTAACTTTATTTTATTTCAAGAAAGTTCTTCAATTTTATAAAAAAAAAAAAAAAAGCTCTACATTTGATACAAATTATTTAATTTTTTAAAAAAAAATTATAAATTTATTATTTTAAGAAAAAGAATTTCAAAATTATATAAAGAAAACATTTTAACAAGAGAGATTTTATCCCTATTTTTGTTGAAAAGAGAATCTGAATTTTATTATTATTTTTATGAATATATATATATATATATATATATATATATATATTACTTTTATACAAAATATTATTTTTAAAAAAGGGCTTCCTATTTTCATTCAAAGGTTATACAACTTTATTAAAGAAAAAGGATTTTACCATTTTATTTAAAATGATTTTGTAATTTTAACTTAAATAGTATTTTTATGGCTTTGATTTAAAAAAAGTAGAAAAATACATGGGCCCACCCCTTGTGCCCTATGGCTTAATCAATTTCAATTTAATTAAAATCCCACTTAAATGCATTCACCTCTCATAGGAACTTAGGTAGTGTTTATTTTTTTTCTTTAAAATCTGAATAAACTTGAGTTTCACTTAAATCTAAAAAGAGTTGAATATCATTAAGTATTTATATCATTAGTTTTTATTTATTTATTAATGAGTGAATATTATTAAGTCTTAAATAGTTTGTCTTTATTCATTTCTAAATGTATAATAATATTTTTTTTCATGTTAAAAATACATATAAAATTAATCATCATATTTTTTTTAATTTAATTTGAAAACTAATCAATTGAAAAAAAAAAGAATAGTAAAACTTATTTCTAGATACTTCACAATATTATTTAGAAAATTGGTAATTCGATAATAATTAGAATTTCCAATTATAGTTGACTACTAAGAAAATATTAGAAGATTTTTTAATTCAACATTTGTTTCTATTTAAACTTTATTTAGATTTATGGATTTGTGAATTAAATGTGAGTTTTATCGTTGACATTAATTTCTTAATTTTTTTAATTGGAAAAATAGTATAAACTTCTAATTTTTTATTTTTCAAAATGACCTAAAATTGTTTATTCTAGTGGATATTTAGAAGAGTTTAAATTATGCCTTGAGGTTTTAATTGCAAAAATTCATTAAAATATGATATTGAGCCCTTTAATAGAAAAAACATTTTAGTATATGATAAAGTACTATAAAAGGTATTTTTGAGCAATAAGGACTTCTCAAAGCATTACAACGCAAAAAAAAAAAAAAATAGAGAGCTATATGGATGAAAAGAATTAGAAGTAAGAGCAGTAAATACTATTCATTTAAGTTTAACTCTTGAAATAAAGTATAGCACTTTAGGTTAAGAGTAACAAGATGATTAAGACTCGATTTGCACCTAAAAGTACTTATTGGCACAAGGATAGATGTAATTGCAAAAGGAATGAAGCTATGAACAAGAAAAAGATAATTTTTCAAGTCAAGTTTTATGAGAATTTGAACTTGACATATGTTTATTCTTATGAAATATGAAGGGTTGAGAGTATGACAAATTCTTGAAGCTTTTTCCAATTGCATCATAAGTTCGCATAGAGATGTTAGAGTTAGTTATTTTCTATATTAAAATTATTATCTTTCTTTTTAGGAGTATGGATGAATTAGTATTTTCCTTTTTATTTTCTTTGATTGTAAACCTATTTAAATCCAATTTGTGTTATACTTATTTTTCAAGTAATCCTAATAAGAACCCTAGATTTTTTTTTTCTCCCTTTGTTTATGATTCTTTCTAATATTCTCACAATTGGTAATTTAATTAATTCAATAATATCAATAAAGCTACTTAAAGTCACCTTTATCTTGGAGATACACTGAAATGATCTAATCCTCCTCTAATATCACACTCAAATTAACCTAAGCATGATTAGAACAAGTTCTCTTTTCTTAAGGTAGCGATAAGGATAACATATAGTCATAGTGAATCGCCTTACCAATATTTTATGTTAAGTAATCATACCTAGACCCCTATCCATATTTTGGTAACGTTGAATAACTCAATAAATAATGATATTACTCTTAATTGTGTGGTAGCATGCTCCCAATATAAAATCTTCTTATGGTATGTACCTGGCATGGCTTTCACTAAAGCAGCTTTTGAAACAGTATTCCATGTGCCATCAAGCATCTTTCTATTAAAATATTATTGGAATTCCGCTTCTACAGTATTCCATGGAATCCAGTACAACCCAAACAATCATCTACAGCTCGCTCTTGCTAAGTTCTCCTCAATGGCTCTTTTCACGCTTTCTTCAACCCCCTGTTCTCAGGAATACTATACTGCCAACTAGAAGGGATTTTTGGCTAGGAAAATCCTTTAGTAGCAAGGCTGCTCATCCGGTACAAAGCATAGTTGTCAACAGAGCTTCTTATGAAACCACTGTACGGAGAACTGCAAATTATCAAGCCCCCATTTGGGACTACGACTATGTCCAGTCACTAAGAAGTGATTATAGGGTAGCTATTCATTATTCTTAGCAATGTTTGTAGTCGTTTTTTTAGCTTGATGTTGCATATCAATGTGTTGTTATATGTGCAGGGAGAAACATGCATAGGAAGATTCGATCAACTAAAGAGGGAGGTGAAAATGATGCTGGGAAAGGTGGAGAAGCCTTTGGATCAACTTGAGCTGATCGATCTCTTGCAAAGACTTGGAATATCTTACCAGTTCGAAGATGAAATCAAGAGACTGTTGAACAGCATATACTGCAATCATAACATTGATGACAAGTGGAAGAAAGAGAATTTGCATGCCACAGCTCTTGAATTTAGAATTCTAAGACAAAATGGGTATAGCATTCCTCAAGGTATATCAGTAATATCTTCATTTTTGGTACAGAAAGATGAAGTACTGCATCCTAAGGCATTTTAGAGATCTTAACTAATTATTTGCTAGCAGTAAACGTCTTTATTTGACTTTGTCTCTATGAAAGCTAAAAAATGAGCATTTTTATTGCAGATGTTTTTAGTAGTTTCAAGGATGAGATGGGGGGCTTTAAGGCATGCCTTTCTGAAGATATCCAGGGAATTCTGTGTTTGTATGAAGCTTCCTACCTTTCCATAGAAGGTGAAAGTATCTTAGAAGAAGCTAGGGACTTCACAAAAAAACATCTTGAAGCATGTCTACAGCAAAATATAGACGAAAATCTTGCCATACTGGTGAGCAATGCTTTGGAACTTCCACTGCATTGGAGAATGCTAAGGTTAGAGGCAAGGTGGTTCAGAGATGCATTTGAGAGAACACAGGACATGAACCCCATCTTGCTTGAGTTTGCAAAATTAGATTACAGTATGGTGCAAGCAAAGCACCAGGAGGATCTAAAGTATGCGTCCAGGCAAGAGCAAATGTGCATATTTGTAGGGACCTCTCCCCCTAACGACACGTGACACACAGTTCTATCCGGATCAGTTCCATCCGGATTCCCCCAAGAGGACATGTGGCGTGCTTCTCCTATCCGGACTCCTTGAAATAGAAGCACACGACACTCGCAAAGCATCACATCCGTACCGCCGCCATTTCTCATCCGGCTACCTTTCATATTCTATCCGGATATGTTTGTCCGGATCATCGACTAAACTAAACATGCCTTACTACGTCATTCTAACATCCTGTCACAATTCACATTCCGACGCCTGCAGAGTGAAAAGACAGAAGTGACGGCAAGTCACTTCCCACGATCTCTGACAGCCGCCCGTAGGGTGAGGATGTCCTTGCCATCACCTAGTGGCATCATGGTAAACCAAAAAGCCTTCCATCATTTATGGAGGAGAGAGAGCTTCTGATGCTATATATATGAACCTTCGCACAAAGAGGAAGGTAAGCTGGCTATACCTAGTAAAAGGCCAACTATGCCAACTAATTTTATCTTTCTTTCCATGGCTGACAAAACCATCGGAGGGTGTGTCCGGACACCCTGTTCGGACGCCTTTTGCAGGGACAATTGAGTCAAGAACCTATATTGGTTGAGAATCGCGCGTTCATCCATTTGACAACTACGTGGATCGCCAGGGATGCAGGGCCTCAACATTGGCGCCGTCTGTGGGAACTTTTTCGTTGATTCAGTCACCGGCAAAGATGGCCACGCCTTCCAGAAGCCATTCATCTGCTAGAGGAGAGGAAGATAATTTTGAATGGCGCGAAGCCATCGAAAAAAGACAGTTAGCAAGCGAGCGACAACTACAAGCTCTCATCCAAGAAACGACGAGATTAAGAGAGGAAAACGCAATATTACGCATTCAGGCATCATCGACGGGGCCTCCCTGTCGTCAGCATTCAAGAGGTCAAGTAGCCAACTCAAGGCCTCATCCAGAATCGATTTACCCCGGAACAGCGGGGGTAATCCCTGAAATGCGCAACGCTAGGCCGCATGAGCCACACACACCCATGCCTTGAGCTCCTCGTGAGGAAAGCTCCGACTCCACTCGTTTCTCATCTAAGAGACAACGTGACAGAAGATCCCAGTTGTCGGGCGCGATGCGTGCGAGACTGGGTCCCCAGGAGCCTGGCAGGCCCAAGCCGCCGATAGCCACCACATGGGGAGTGCACCATGATCCTACGGTCACCCCCATACCATAGAACGTTCTCTTGCACCGTGACCCGTTGGTCACCTCCATGGTGCAGAACGTTCCCCCGTACCAGGCGGTACGATCAATTGAGAGAAATCCCCCAAATGAGCCACCCATGGGCTCCATCAGCAAAAGGCTGGATGACATGCTCTCCACGCCTTTCTGTTCTCATATCATTCATTACGAGCCCCCAAGGGGATTCCTCGTACCAAAATTCTCCACATACGATGGGTCCAGCGACCCCTTCGACCATATCATGCATTATCGACAGCTCATGACTCTCGATATTGGCAACGACCCGCTACTGTGCAAAGTATTCCCCGCCAGCTTACAAGGGCAGGCTCTCTCATGGTTTCATCGCCTACCTTCCAACTCTGTTGATAATTTCAGAGACTTATCGGAAGCCTTCGTAGGACAATACTTATGCTCCGCTCGACATAAGAAGAATATCAGCACCTTGCAAAACATAAAAATGAAGGATAATGAATCCTTGAGGGAATTCGTGA
Organism: Vitis riparia; assembly: GCF_004353265.1. Taxonomy (NCBI): domain Eukaryota; kingdom Viridiplantae; phylum Streptophyta; class Magnoliopsida; order Vitales; family Vitaceae; genus Vitis; species Vitis riparia. Next base: position 5,392,615 of record NC_048443.1, read on the forward strand.
AGCGATTTGGCCAGGCTGTTCTACAAGTGGAGGCTTGCAGCATGGACGCTGTCCTACAGATCTTCAAGCGAAGCATCTGTCCATGCACTCCATTTTTTGAGTCACTAGCTAAGAAGCCTCCGATGACGATGGACGACTTGTTTCGACGTGCAAACAAATACTTAATGCTTGAAGACGACGTACGGGCAGCCACCCAGCAAGTGTTGGTTGCCGGACAGCCGTCCAAGGATAGTATAGAAAGAAGTGCCAAACTTCCGGACAGGCCAAGGCCATCCGACCGAAGGCAAGAAGGGCCAAGTCGCCCGGAAATGCCACCCCTCACACCTCTTTTCATAACTTATGAGAAGCTTCTCCCTATGATCCAAGGCATGTCCGATTTCAGGTGGCCTAGACCCCTCGAATCAGACCCATCCAGAAGGGATCATAACAAAAAATACGCCTACCACAAAGAGCATGGCCACACCACGGAGACATGCAGAAGCCTCTAGTATTTGGTGGAAAAGCTTATAAAGGCGGGACACCTGAGGCAATACCTCCGCTCAGACGCCGGAGGTAGAGGCGCTTCCCAGAACCACAACTCTAGAACCCCTACGATTCCAGCCGCCCCCAAAGCTGTCATAAACTACATCAATGGAGGCCCATTGGATGAGGAGCTCAACTCCAAACGAAAAAGACAGAAATTGTTACGAGAAGCAATGGTGCGTGAGCGTGTCAACTCCATCCGGCCTGGGATAACCGAAGGGGGCCCTCGCCCCATAGACGGGACAATCACTTTTCCACGAGTAGACCCCACACGGATATTATGTCCGCACCGTGATGCCCTCATTCTATCCTTGGGGATGGACAAATTCGACATAAGACGCATCTTAATTGACCCAGGCAGCTCAGCCGATCTGGTACAAGCATCGGTCATAAGCCACATGGGACACAACTTAGTTGGTCTCGAAAACCCTGGAAGAATCCTGTCCGGATTCAATGGGGCATCAACTATTTCCTTGGGAGATATTGTGCTGCCAGTCCAAGCTGGCCCAGTCACTCTCAACGTTCAGTTTTTGGTGGTACAAGATTTATCACCCTTCAACGTTATCTTGGGCCGCACATGGCTGCACTGCATGAAAGCCATCCCCAATACATATCATCAGATGGTAAGCTTTCTTACCGAGGATGGGCAAATCAACCTATACGGCAGCCAGCTAGCCGCTCGCCAATGCTACCAAATAGCAAGAGAAGCAAGGACCAGTCAGGAGAATGAACCCCTCCCTGAGTCCACCCACGCACTTGATCAATAGCAATCACTGTGTCCAGCGGACAAAGATCCCCCGGTAGCGGATCCCTTGCAAACAATTCAAATTTCGGAGGAACGTACTCACTCCACATACGTCAGTTCCCTTTTAACGCCGGAAGAGACCTAGAACATTCAAAACGCCATCCGACAAAACCATGACGTTTTCGCATGGGCGCATTCTGATATGAAGGGAATTCACCCCTCTATAGCCTTTCATAAACTTAACATCTTGCCAACAGCAAAACCTATCCGGCAGAGGGTTAGACGTTTTCACCCGAACAGGCAAAAAATCATTCGGAATGAGATTGACAAGTTGCTGGAAGCCGGATTCATCAAAGAAGTGGAATATCTGGACTGGTTGGCAAATGTAGTAGTGGTACCCAAAAAAGAGGGCAAATGGCGGGTATGTGTCGACTACACCAACCTCAATAAAGCATGTCCAAAAGAAAGTTTCCATTTGCCACGAATAGATCAAATTGTGGATTCCACTACTGGGCAAGTGATGCTTTCCTTCCTGGACGCTTTCTCCGGATATCACCAAATCCCCATGGCCCCGGATGATCAAGAGAAGACAGCCTTTATAACGCCACACGGACTTTATTGTTACAAAGTCATTCCATTTGGCCTCAAAAATGCTGGAGCCACTTATCAGAGACTGATGACAAAGATATTCAAACCTCTAATCGGCCGCACAGTAAAGGTATATATTGATGATATCGTGGTTAAAAGCAAAACCTGAGAGGAGCATGTTCTCCACTTGCAAGAAGTTTTTCACCTCCTAAGGAAATATGACATGAAGTTGAATTCTTCTAAATGCACCTTTGGCGTAAGTGCTGGCAAATTTCTAGGATTTATGGTCAGCCAAAGGGGAATAGAGGTTAGCCCAGATCAAGTCAAGGCAGTCATGGAAACACCACCCCCTAGGAACAAGAAGGAATTGCAGCGCCTCACAGGTAAGCTTGTCGCCCTGGGGCGCTTTATAGCCCGCTTCACTGATGAACTGTGACCTTTCTTCCTAGCAATACGAAAGGCCGGAACAAGCGGATGGACAGACAGTTGTCAAAACGCTTTTGAAAAAATTAAACACTGCCTCACGCAACCACCCATCCTGAGCAGCCCCCTCCCCGAAGAAAGATTATACATGTACCTGGCTGTGTCAGAATGGGCAATTAGCGCTGTTCTATTCCGCTGCCCATCACCAAAGGAACAGAAGCCTATCTACTACGTCAGCAGAGCATTAGCGGACGTAGAAACCAGATATTAAAAAATGGAACTAACGACCTTAGTTCTTCGAAGTGCCACCCAAAAACTTCACCCCTACTTCCAAGCTCACCCGGTGGTCGTACTAACTAACCAACCCCTTCGCAACATTCTACACAAACCAGATTTAATCGGCAGAATGCTTCAATGGGCCATAGAATTGAGCGAATTTGGAATCGAGTTCCAACCCAGATTGTCCATGAAAGGCCAAGTGATGGCTGACTTCGTGCTGGAATACTCCCGAAGGTCCATCCAACATAAAGAACCAAGTGAAAAAGAAAGGTGGACATTGCGGGTTGATGGTGCCTCACGATCATCCGGCTCCGGAGTAGGGCTCCTGCTACAATCCCCAACCGGAGAACATCTGGAGCAAGCCATCCGGCTAGGATTCCCCACCTCTAACAATGAAGCGGAATATGAGGTCATCCTATCTGGATTGGATCTCGCTCTGGCTCTATCCGTCTCCAGGGTTCGAGTCTATAGTGATTCCCAACTTGTGGTAAGACACGTTCAGAACGAATACGAAGCCAAGGATGAGCGCATGGCGCGATACTTAAACAAAGTAAGAGACACCTTGTAGCGATTCACTGAATGGACGATTGAAAAAATCAGGCGGACTGACAACTCACGTGCCGATGCCCTGGCAGGCATAGCTACTTCCCTTCCCATCAAAGAAGCTATACTATTGCCTATATATGTGCAAGCCAAACCTTCCGTCACGGAAGCCTCCACTTGCAACACCATTAAAGCAAGCGAAACAGACGACAAAGGCTGGATGAAAGCCATCATCGAATAACTCTGGACAGGCACCCTGCCCGAAGAACCCAAGCAAGCACACAAGATCTGGGTGCAAGCCGCCTGCTTCACCCTAATTGGGGGGCACCCATACAAGCGATCCTTTACAGGTCCCTACCTCAGATGTCTAAATCATTCAGAGGTGTTGTATGTATTAGCTGAATTGCACGAGGGAGTATGTGAAAATCATTTCGGAAGTCGGTCTCTGGCGCATAGGGCCCATTCGCAAGGTTATTACTGGCCTACGATGAAAAAGGATGCGGCGGCATATGTCAAAAAATGTGACAAATGTCAAAGGCATGCCCCCATTCCACATATGCCATCAGGAGAATTGAAACCAATCTCAGGACCCTGGCCCTTCGCACAGTGGGGCATGGACATAGTAGGACCTCTACCAGCCGCACCCGCCCAGAAAAAATTCATGCTCGTCGCTACGGATTACTTCAGTAAATGGGTAGAAGCCGAAGCATATGCTAGCATAAAAAATAAAGATGTCACCAGATTCGTATGGAAAAACATCATATGCCGCTTTGGAATCCCCCAAACCATCATAGTCGACAATGGTCCACAGTTTGATAGCATCGCATTCCAGAATTTCTGTTCGGAACTAAACATCCGGAATTCATACTCCACTCCACGTTATCCTCAAAGTAATGGGCAAGCAGAGACCACAAACAAGACTCTAGTCACTACCTTGAAGAAAAGGCTCGAGCAAGCCAAAGGAAAATGGGTGGAGGAGCTACCCGGCGTCCTATGGGCTTATCGAACCACACCCGGACGTCCAACAGGAAATACTCCCTTCGCCCTCGCATATGGTATGAACGCAATCATTCCTACTGAAATTGGGCTACCCACTATCCGGACCGAGGCAGGAAGGCAGAATGATGCAGATGAAGAGTTAGGAAGAAACTTGGACTGGGTAGACGAAATAAGAGAAACTGCATCCATCCGGATGGCAGACTATCAACAAAGGGCATCAGCTCATTACAATCGCAAAGTAAAGCCCAGAAGCTTCAAAAATGGTACGCTGGTCCTTAGAAAAATTTTCGAAAATACTGCTGAAATAGGAGCTGGAAAGTTTCAAGTCAACTGGAAAGGCCCCTATATTGTATTTAAGGCAAGTGAAAATGGAGCTTACCATCTACAAAGGCTAGACGGAACCCCATTACTCAGACCATGGAATGTGTCCAATCTGAAGCAATATTACCAATGAAAGAAGAGCCAAAAGAAACAAACACAATTTGAATGAGTATATTTTATTGATACTTGTGAAAATTGTATACAAAGAGGTCTCCGGACTACCAAATACATAGAGAAGGTAGCAGAAAGAAATAATTATCACAAAAAGAAAAGCCATCATTGAGCAGGCTTGCCGCGCAACTTCTCCTCTTCACCCGGGGGAATTGAAGGGACGTCTCGCTTGATTCCATGTTTCTTCATACAGCAGCGATAGTCGAAGAAGTACATTTCATCTACTTGCTTTTGGTAGACTGCTTCAAGTTCCTCCCTTTCTACAGCAAACTCAGACTCCAGCTCTTCTTTTTGCGCTGATAAGCGCAACTGAAAATCTTCTCTCTGCTTTTTCTCAATCGATACCTCCGTCCGGAGTTGCCTCACTTCCCCCCTCAGATGAGCCATCTCATCCTCCGCCTCAAGCAGCCGGGCGTCCATAGAATCCTCCCGACTCTTTGCCTCAGCAAGCTCTTCCCAAAGAGCCTCATTGTCTTCTCGAGCAGCAGATAAGCTGGCCTCGGCCTGCTCCAGTCTCAAGCGCAGCTTCTCTTCATCATTTTTTCGTTGAGAGACGAAGGCCTTTGTATAGTCAATAGTTCGCAGCAAGTCAGAAAAAAGGTCACGTTGACGAGCCATGCCGCGAATGCCACTCACCAGCTGCAGAAAAACACACAAACAAAAAAGCAAAGTTACAAACCATGCAACAAACACATCAATATGGTGTGAAAAATCAAAACAGGTACACTATACCATTTCCACTGCTTCGAACATTTGGGCTGAGGGCGCAACAACATCTAAGCCGGATGGAATCCGTTTCAGCTTCTCTTCCATTTCCGCATAGCTGAAAGGGCTAACGGAGATGCAAGCTGCATCATCAACAGGAACTCCCCCTAAAGAGGCATCAGAGAGTGACTCCTCCTCCACCGGGTCCACGGCCCCATCTTTCTCGGCCGGTTGGGTCTCTCCGGGTGAACCCCCATCCGGGACCAGCACTGGGGTGACTGGGTTCCCTTCCGCCATCTCCGTCTCACTGCCCTCCAGGTGACCCTCCTGGACGCACGAGTAGCTGACTTCGATGGTTTCCAAGAACCGATCCTGAAGCCGCCCAATGAGGCCGGACTTCAAGTCACGCGCCGAACGTGACCTCCTTATGGCTGGTCCCTCCACCGGTACAAGGGCACGAGCGCTTGGCTCGCAAGGAGGCGAAGCCTGATTTTCTGTCCCCGTTTCTTCCGTTGGGAGTACCGGGGGAGGCAATGTTGCAACCGCATCCGGATGGGGAGAGCCAGATTGATTTATCGAAGTTGCTTCCTCAACCACAAGAGCCAAACGTCCAGCCACTGACATTGAAGGCCCAGAAAGGTTTAGACCCGCAAGATATCCGGAGCTGCTTGAGATAGAAGGCGGGAGGGGGTTTTCTGGCTCTTTATTGTTACTTCCTTTTCATAACCTATAGGGGGTGGTACAAACTCCTTCGGGGGAGTTGGGACCTTTATTTCCTTTCCCTTATTCAGAACCAGCTTCCTCTTCTTTTTCGTTGGAGCATCAGTAGGTGGAGAAAACGCGGACCGTTTGCCACCCGGAGCCTTCCGCAGGAGCCCTTCTTGTCTTTTCTGCTCCCGCTTATTAAGACGGGCTTTGCATTTTCGGGCATCTGCCTTCCGCATCTCCGCATAAAATGGAAGGTCTTTTAAAATATAGTGCTCCCCAGGCACTAACTTTTTTGACTGCTTCCTGGGGAGAATATTGACAATGTATGGTTGGGGCTCCCGGACAACGGACAGAAGGTTCCGCATAGTAAGCAGCATCTCATGATGCCTCTTAGTGGCAGTAATCTCAAATAACTTGTTTAGACGAGCGAATGACGCTTTTTCTACCCACTCGACTACGCGACCCCTCTTGTCCGGACCTGCATTATCAACAAACAAAGGCATTAAGCCATCTGGTAAACCCCAGCAAGAGAAACAACAGAACGAATGCCGGGCAAAACCCGCAAGCTGTCTTACCCGGAAGCACCAACGAATGGTTGGGGGAAAATGGTCTCTCCAGGTGCTCCAGTAGCCCCGCCCAGGCACCCCGGACCAGCACATGTCCCTTCGCCCCTCCCTTCGTCGAATCCGGCAACTCAATCACCAGTTGAAGGGAAGACAGATGGGCAACCATGCTAAAAATATCATTTTTACCATTCTTAAGGGAATAGACAAAAAGAACCTCCAGCAGCGAAAGCTCTAAGTTGAAAAGCATGCGCAGAATGCTGCATCCCATCAGCACCCAGACTATATTGGGGTGGATGTAGACTGGTGGAATCTGAGTGGAATGAAGGAATTCCTTGAACAGAGACGGCAGGGGGAACCGGAGCCTAGCATTAAACTGCTCCTTGGTAAACACGATAGCATGGTCTTCCGCTTTATTAGTCGATATGGCTTCCCCATCCAAAAACTCCACGAGCACTCTATTTGGGATGAAGAACCTTTCGCGAAACTCCTGCACACTTAATTTATCCACAGCTTTCTCGGCATGAGCATCGCCGGGCGAAACAGGTGAAGTAACTTCCTTGGTTGTAGACATTTTTTAAAAAGCCTAGGGCTAAAAACAGAATCTGCATGGAAGAAATACCAACAATCAAAACACAACAGACCGACCCCACAAGCTTAACGCTACCACACAAAAAGATCGACAACCCACAAAAAGTACAGGGGGGCAACAGAAATCCTCAGACACACCCAAAGTACACACAAACCCCCCTCCCCCCCGGAAAAAGACGAAGAAACCAACATCAACACTCAGTCGCAAGCAACTTGCCCAAAGCAAGCCAACAACAAACCACAAAGCAAACACAAATAAAGCAACAGCAAAAATAGCGCACGTACCGAGTGTAAAGCAGGGAAAAAGGGTTGACAACCATAAAAGCAGTCACCGTTGAAAAACACGAATATCGCCGGCAGAAAACCCTAGAGCTTCACTCGAAAAACGAAGATACGCAGAAGATAGAAGAAGCAATGACAAAGAAAACGCAGTAGGAAAAATGCAAGAGGAAGACACAGTCTGCTATTTATAGGGAGACAGTCCCTTGGTATCCCAAACGCACAGTTTCGCTATTATTGAAACGACATGCTGCCTAGGAATACCCAGAAACGATGGCTCATCATAAATGCTCTTCTAACTCTTCGCCCCCGCTCGCCACGTGGCCCAATAAGTGCAAACAGTCGCATTAGTTTTCAAAAAAAAAAAAAAAAAAAAAAGCAATCATTTTTAACCCGCCCATTCTGCCTGGGCAAAATAGGCAAGTTAAAAGGGGGGCATTGTAGGGACCTCTCCCCCTAACAACACGTGACACACAGTTCTATCCGGATCAGTTCCATCCGGATTCCCCCAAGAGGACACGTGGCGCGCTTCTCCTATCCGGACTCTCTGAAATAGAAGCACACGACACTCGCAAAGCATCACATCTGGACCGCCGCCATTTCTCATCCGACGACCTTTCATATTCTATCCGGATATGTTTTTCCGGATCATTGACCAAACTAAGCATGCCTTACTATGTCATTCTGACATCCTGTCACAATTCACATTCCGACGCCTGCAAAGTGAAAAGACAAAAGTGACGGCAAGTCACTTCCCACGATCTTTGACAGCCGCCCGTAGGGTGAGGATGTCCCTGCCACCACCTAGTGGCATCATGGTAAACCAAAAAGCCTTCCATCATTTATGGAGTAGAGAGAGCTTCTGATGCTATATATATGAACCTTCGCACAAAGAGGAAGGTAAGCTGGCTATACCTAGTAAAAGGCCAACTGTGCCAACTAATTTTATCTTTCTTTCCATGGCTGACAAAACCATCGGAGGGTGTGTCCGGACACCCTGTCCGGACGCCTTTTGCAGGGACGATTGAGTCAAGAACCTATATTGGTTGAGAATCGTGCGTTCATCCATTTGACAACTACGTGGATCGCCACGGACACGGGGCCTCAACAATATTCACATTATATTATTTCAAATACAGCCAAATACAACTTATCATATCCTAAGACTTTAACCCTAAAAGGTCATTTATTTAAAAATTAGTATTACTTCCGTTGCTTAGATCTAAGTTGCTTACAACTATATTGTATGGATTCTCAACTCTAAGAGGTTATTGAGTCTATGCCAAAATCAATAGGAGACTTTGACCTATAAATGAAATCTTAAAGTGGTCAATATCCCCTCATTATTAATGGAGGCTAGTGACGACAAGTATTCTCAATGGAGGCAACATGTATTCTCAATAGAAATAACATAATATCTCATGAAATTGAGATAATATGTCCCCTTAGGTAATCCAGAGGGCATGTGATCATGAAATTTGTGGCGTTGTAATAATTCCTTAAGTGAATTTGACATATGATCTTTATGAACTAGAGTATGTCATTTGATCACAAAATAAGTGAGATTTGTAACTGAAGGATTGAAAAGGTAATCTTGATAGGTGATAACACTCCCTTGTTAAATTACGAATATCAATTCATGAAGAGTTTGCATATAGTGGATAGTAAGTCACAAACCTGAATTTCGTATCGTTTTTATTTATATAGGGTACTAGAGTGTAGTTGATTTTTTTTAGTGGAATATTGAATTAATTTTAAAATTGAATTATGAGGGAGTCAATATTCCCTCAGAATTATATGGGTCCCAATGGTTCCTCCTTTAAGCTCATATACCATAATGACATGGTTTATAAAGGTTAAATTGACTCTAGGTTCATTCTTGTGCATAAGAGCGCTTAATTTGATAATTATGCAAGGTTGCACAAGGGTAGTGAACAAAGTCTCTGGATTAGGCTAATTATTAATTTTTGAAATGAAGGATTTGCATTCTTTACGATACTTTTTGGATATTGGGGTAGCTTCTTTTTTTAAAGGTTATCTTATCTCACAATCTAAGTATATAGTCTATATTCTTGATCATGCTCGACTCACTAATACTAAGACTATTGATACTCCTCTGAAGGTTAATGTTCAATATTCTTCTTTTAGTGGTAACCGACCCCTTATTAAGTCTTACTTTATATTGTACTATTGTTGGCAACTTCGTCTATCTTACTATTACATATCTGAACATTGCTTATGTTGTTAACATTATTAGTCAAATTGCTTCTCTTACTACAATTCATTGGGTTGTTGTTCTTCTTATTCAACAGTATCTCCAAGGTGCTTTATTTCAAAATCTTTTACTTCTATCCACTTCCTCTTTAGAATTGCATGCATATGTTGATGCTGACTAGGCTAGTGATCCCAAAGATTGCAAGTCTACCACTAAATTTTATATATTTTAGGGTGATTCTCTTATTTTTTGGAAGAGCAAGAAATTGACTATCATTTATTGATCTTCCATACAAGCTAAGTATCATAATATGATGTCTACCACCAATGAAGTAGTTTGGTTACACTGATTATTTGTTTATATGAGTGTTTCTCTTTCTTGTCACACTCTTATGTCAACCACTTGATATGGGTATTTCTTTTTCTTATCTCACCCCTATGTTAGTCGGCTAATATAAGTATTTCTCTTTTTTGTTTCACTCCTATGTGTTGTGACGACAAAAATGTTATTTTGATTATTACACACAACTTTGTCTTTATGAAAGGACTAAATATTTTCAAATTAATTGACACTTCACTCATTATCATTTTCAAAAATGTTTTTTTTGTTTCTTCTTTCTCATAAATTACTAACCTATTTACCAAGTCGCATTCACTTCCATGTTTTTAGTTTTTGGTTAGCAAACTTTTGATGTTTTTTATAATTGTAAAATTATTTGTTTTATATTATTATTATTATTATTATATAGAAGTATAGATGAATTAATACTTTCCTCTTTATTTTCTTTGATTATAAACCTATTTAAATTCTATTCGTGTTTTTCTTAATCACAATAAGAACCCATATATTTTTTCGCCCATTGTTTATAATTCTTTCTAATCACACTATTGGTAATTTAATTGATTCAATAATATCAATAAAGCTACTTAAAATCACCTTTATCTTGGATAAACACTGAAATGATATGATCCTATTACATCACACTCAAATTAATCTAAGCATGATTAAAACAAGTTTTCTTTTCTCACCTTAAGATAGCGATATGCTCACGTTCAATGATCTTGGATAACATATATATGCTCATAGCTCGCCTCGTTAATATTTTATGCAAAGTAATCATGCCTGGACCCAAATCCAGATTATGATCACGTTCAATGACTCAATAAACAGTGATTTTACACTGAGTTGTGTCTGAAAAATAATAATAATAATTGGGTGCAAAAAACACATGTACAGCAAAGGGCATCTTCGTAAATAAAGTATTCGGCAGCTTTTGGAACAACATTCCATTTGCAATCAAGCATCCTTCAACTAAGATATTATTGGAATTCCGTATCCAATCTAGAGGCAATCTAGAGGCATTCAATAGCAAAGTTTCATTTGCCCATTTTTCTCCAATATTTCGGGATTGCAACCCAAGACAAAAGGTTGGCCTTAGATGACTACTAGACCATAAGTCATCATAAAAACAAAATATTAAAAAGATATTTTAATCAATAAATTAATTATAGCTATTTTATAATTAAATAAAAAATTTTCATTTAATTGATTATCAAAAATATAAAAATTATCATAATAATTTTTTTCATAGATTTTTTTATCATTAATATATTTATTAAATATTAAAAAAATTATACATATATCAATATTTATTTTATATCATTAATTGCAATTGAATTAAATGGATCATAGTTTTAATATTAAATATATTTTAAAATTAAACATATTATAATTAATTATTACGATATTATTATTGAATAATATTTGATGTACCTTAATAATAAATATACATTTATAAAATTTATATTTTTTATCCACACATATGATATTATTAGTAAATAAGATAAATTATATCATATATAAATAATTTTCTTTAATAAAACAATTTTAAAATGTCTATTATTACTTTTTATATCATTTTTAGAGTTTTTTTTTTTCAATATTTTCATGAGTTTTAATTAATTTTTACCCTATCAATATTTTATGTAAAAATATCTACTGATATCCCTTAATATACCCTGATATATCTATAAAATCGAATTGCCAATATATCTATTAAAAACGATATTTTAGCGATGCATGAGTTCATTTTGCATTGGGCTCTTCAATCAATAATATATACATCACAAGTGCAAATAAATATGGATCCCGAATTAATGATCTACAGTAGTGTGACCCTTTTCTATCTGGGCAAAGCTACTCTTATGAAATATATTCCAAATGTTTTATATATACTGATTTTATGTATGTCCATATAAAAACTAAATATTGAAATATAATTTTAATGAATTAATACATTTTAATTACTTTATTTTTTTAATTTTATTTGATTGATTATTGAAAATAGGAAGTCATTCTTATGATATTCCCAATGATTTTTTTTTTGTCTTTTTTATACAAATAAAATCAAGTTTTAAACATTTTCATGAAATACTATAAATTTTATCATATATATATATATATATATATATATAATTATTTATTAAAATAATTTAATTAAGTGTATTGTTATTTGTTTTTTAGTTATTAAAGGTTTTTTTTTATTTTTTTTTACTACTAATGAAAATAAGACTTCAGATTGCCTTCTAAAATGTCCAAAATTTAGATTAATTGTTTCATTATTGAATTCTTTGTCCCAAGTCATGAATGGAATTACAAAAATTAATAATCACTTTATTTTCACAGCACAAATATCATCTTAACTTTCGTTCTCAAATAAATTTAAGAGAAATGACTTATTATAAAAGTGTGTTCTTTTAAGCTTTTCTTAAAGAGAGAGAAGGTTTTTTTTTTATTTTTTATTTATTTTATGATTACATAATAGGAGTTTCTAGACAGTTTTAACTCCCCCCATCTCATTTTTGTTGGATTGGACTGGTTCAACTCATCTAGGCTTCCAATACTTTTTTTATCATATTAATATTTTAATTCTTGATAAGATCTCATCACCGAATCTAGTTTAGTCCCACTTATTACACATGTCATTTTATAAATCAATCTATGGACACCTCCCCCACAGCTCCACTGAAATAAAGACAAATTAATATATAAACAAAGGTTGGTGATCGGCAGAGATTTCAACTTTTAGTATAAATAGAAAGAACCTAACAACCACCCCATATATGAATATACAATACAGCATAAAAAATAAATAAAGGATAAACACACATATTATACATGTGAATTTGGTGGCAAGGCTCAACAACTTCATGGAACACGCAGTGTATAGATGTGCTCTCAATCATCATAAAAAAGTAAAAAATAAGTCATACAAGACCGTTAATATTAAACTTCGATCCCAAGGAAATATGCATATTATCGTCATCTGGATTATAATCTGGACAATCAAATTATGGAAAAATAGTATTCGTAAAGAGCATGGAGAATTGTACCTCACATTATTCTAATACAAATAATTTTATTGACATATTTTTCTTGTTGTTTTATTTTATTTATTTTCTGTAGGATTTCATAAATTTGCGCATATGGTTAGGCATGAGTATTTATAAATAAAATATTATATAATATTTAAAAAAGAGTGATGAAAGACAATAAAACTTTAAATTCTTTTTAATTAATTATTTATCTTTCTTTAGGTAATTGTTTTTATCCTTCTTTCAATGCTATTACTCTAACAAAAACAACTAAGAATCAAAATTAATAAGGATAAGCTTTGATTTCATGAAAATAAAATTTTCATTTCCATTTATATTTTTAATAAATGGAATGGATTTGTAATTCTGATCTGCATTCTCTCATCTGTCACAATTATTCTCTCAGATTTATTAATATATTTCCTATTTAGTTTGGTGAGAAAGGTTCCTAAAGATGCTAGAAAATCTTCATGAATAATTGAAAATTTTGTTCTATCGTTTCTGGATACCAAAAAGGTTTCTCAATATAGAAATGAGTTTTTAGATTTGGAGAGAGTTTTCCAAGGGAGGCCCCCCACTTTTGTAAGGATTTTCTTGATCATTCGCAGGTGCCTTTTCATTCTAGCTTAGACTTTCCCACAAATGATGCCAGTAAGATATTTGAGCATCTTCAGTTTCAAATTGTAACATCTCCTCTGCAAGTTTCTTAGGTAGATTTTATGATAACAGTTTGATGCTTTCATTTGATTTATTATTTTAAGTTAATTTCAATATTAAATAATATCTTTAATTTTGTTTGTAAAATATATCATATATTATCTATTCAATGACCTAAATTAAATCATTCAGTTATATATATTCAATCATTTAAATTAATTTATTAAAATCTTCATGCATAGAGAGTACAATAATTCAATGAGAGAAATAAGAGAGTACAATAATTGAATAAAGCGAGACAATTGGACTTTTGAAACTAAAGTCCTACTAAATAAGCTTTGATAATAACTCCTAATTTTTTCATAACCACTAAATTGTTAATATGGTACATTAACTTTCAAAAAATTATGTTAATCCCCTTAAATATACTAATGTACAAGGTAAAGGTTCAGGATGGGTCATTGCTATCTCAACTCCGTTCCATTTATTTTTATTTGTTTTCACCCTTGTTATAAAAAAAAGTTAAATAGGAAAGGGTATAAGAAATTCTCATACCTACCCTATCTACTCGTTTAATTTTATTTTTTTTCATTTCTTCCAATTTGTTTTATTTTTAAAATTTTAAATTTTGTTAAAAATAAATATGATTTATAAATAAATAAATATTATAAACATTTATAATTTATTTTAATGAAAGCAATATTTTATTTATCTTAAAAAGTTGAAAAATGAAAAAAAAAAATCAATTAAAATAATTTTTTATTTAAAATTATATATAATTGGGATGAAATAAAATCATACTCAAATTCATCTCGAACCTATCCCAAGTTTTTAAAAAATTTCTAGACTCACCTCAACCTATTTATCTTTATCCCAAACATTCCCATTAGGGGTAAGGCGAGACCTCTATATGACAAAACTCATCCCATGGGACACGGTGAGAAGGATATCCAAAAAAAAAAAAACATGCATCCCATTATCAATATATATATATATATATATAAAACCACAAAGTTCCAGATGAGAGGAGGCAAACCAGTCACTGTTTTTGTCTCATAATTGGTCTAATTTTTAATAAAATTAAACTTAATAAATTTCTATTAATTTTTTACTTAAAAATAAATAAATAAAACTAGTCATAGAATTTAGATCAAAAATATATTTCCAATCAATCCTACAATGTATTAAAACCAAAATAAATCAATTATTATGAATTTCAATATAACTCTAAAACACAACTTACATCTTCATCTAAGTTCTAACACAAGAAAACAGTCCAATCACCTGAGGGACATGAGACCAAACCAAATAAGTCAATTAAACTTCAGAGAAATATTCTTCTAAGTTTTCTTTCATCTTAGATGCAAAAAGCTCACATCAGACTCACAACTCAAACTTAAAGACATGGGTCCTCCACATAGGGGAAATAGCTCTTTATTTTAGGATAGGTCAATTATGGAAAATAGGTAAACTGGGAACCCACATCTTTTACTGTGTAAGAAATTACATTGCAGTATGTGGATTGGTCGGCAAAATAGGTAGCTGGGTTATAAGAATGGTCAAAATTGCAGGGATTAACATAAAGAATTTGTTAAAAGATGATGTACTATACTGACAATGCAGTGGCTATATTATTGCCTTTTGAAATTTGATGTACTATATGAAGAAATTGGAAATAATTTATGCAAAGAAATTTAAAACCTAAGGATATGTGATTTTCAAAGTCGGTTCTTTCAAGAATAATGCCACATTTTGTCCGACTCTATTGTTTAATCAGTTTTACAACTTAAAATAATTTAATAACTTAATTTAAATCATTAAACATCTTTAATAAAATAACTTAATGATATGACTTAGAGTAAAAAATAATTTTAAATAATAAATAAAATTAATTTATTTATTTTTAAATTAATATATATATATATATTTTTTACTTTCATTTATTCTAGTTATTTCTATGATCATCTTTATTACTCCACTATTTTTACTATTATTCAACCTCCTTTATTTTAATTATAATTTATAAATATAAACAAATCAATTTAAAATTTTGAAATATGTTTCAAGTTAATTTTATTAAAAAAATTTAATATTTAAAGAAAAAATTAAGTAATAAATTTTAAGTTGACAGTTTAAATATAATTTAACTTAAAATCAACTTAAATCATTAAATAATAAGTATTAAGTTTTATTAAACACTCTCTTCATTTATCTTTCCACGACATTTTTTAATTATATCATATACTCTCATTCGAAAAAATCTTACTAGCATTATTGCAAATTTGACATAATACTACTGCTTAATCTTACAGCAAACTTGGGAGCACATGGCCACAAATTCTATATATAGCTCCTGGCAATGTGATCCAGCTTGTCCCACTCCAATGGCTCTTCTGACGCTTTCTTCAAACCCCTTTTTCACTTTTACAAGACTGCAACCTACAAGCCGCTTCTGCCATGGAAAAATCGCAGGGTGTTTGCATTTCTGGTCCTGTCCAATGCACGGGTGGAGCTAAAACTAGTAGCCAAACAGCTGTGATTGTGAGGCGAACTGCAAACTTCCAACCTTCATGGTCATAGCGATAGGAATAACACATGGTCATAGTGAATCATGCCTGGGCCCAGATTATTGGGTGCAAAAAACACATGTACAGCATGGGGCATCTTTTTCAATAAAGTATTCGGCAGCTTTTGGAACAGCATTCCACATGCAATCAAGCATCCTTCTCTTAAGATATTATTGGAATTCCGTATCCAATCTAGAGGCAATCTAGAGGCATTTAATAGCAAAGTTTCATTTGCCGAGTTTTCGCCAATATTTCGGGATTGCAATCCAAGACAAAAGGTTGGCCTTAGATGAATATTAAAATATATTTTAATCAATAAATTAATTATAACTATTTTATAATTAAATGAATATTTTTCATTTAATTGATTACCAAAAATATAAAAATTATTATAATAATTTTCTTCATAGATTTTTTTATCATTAACATGTCAATTAAATATTAAAAAAATTATACATATATCAATATTTATTTATATCATTAATTACAATTGAATTAAATAGATCATAGTTTTAATATTAAATACATTTTAAAACTAAACATATTATAATTAAATGTCACGATATTATTATTAAATAATATTTGATGTAATTTATTATATCATTTTTAGAGTTTTTCTCAATATTTTCATGAATTTTGATTAATTTTTACCCTATGAATATTTTATGTCAAAATATCCACGTTATTCCTCAATATACCCTGATATATGTATAAAATCGAATTACCAATATATTTGTCAAAACAGATATTTTAGGGATGCATGAGTTCATTTTGCATTGGTCCTTTCAATCAATAATATATACATCACAAGCGCAAATAAATATAGATATTGATTTATAGTAGTATGACCCCTTTTTATCTAAGCAAAGCTACTCTTATGAAATATATTCCAGATGTTTTATATATACTAATTTTCATATAAAAATTAAATATTGAAATATAATTTTAATGAATTAATAAATTTGAATTATTTTATTTTTTAATTTTATTTGACTGATTATTGAAAATAGGAAGTCATTCTTATAATATTCTCAGTGATTTGTTTTGTCTTTTTTATACAAATAAAATCAAGTTCTAAATATTTTCATGAATTACTATAAATTTTATCATATATATATATATATATATATATATATATATATATATGTGTGTGTGTGTGTGTGTGTACATAATTATTTAGTAAAATAATTTAATTAAGTGTATTTTGTGGACCCCGCATTTTAGTTCATGCGTTTTCCACTCAATGGAGAGCTCGATTTTTATTTGAAAAATGATTTTATTTATTAGAAAATGACTTGAAGTTGCCACTCATTTTTGTTTTATTTTTAAAAGGGTAAACAAAATAAGAAAGAAAACCCTAAGTGTAACTCCTTGTTTTAGAAAGGTGATCTATGAAAAATCGGATTAGGTTCGAGGTTCAGGTTACTTATCGGGAAGGTGCGGTAAAGACCGTAGCACCCCTCTAAGTCCCTAAAGTCGGGTCTCTACTAATAAAATAAAGTTGACGTGACAATCAATAAGAAAATCAATGGACACTTGGAACTATCATGCACATATGAGAATCAAAATATGCATAGAGAATGACAAGATTGAGAGTGGGTGCGTACCTGGGCGATTATTGATGAAGCGCTAGCATGAAAATAGGGTTAGTGCACAAGAACAAGTATAAAATATACCACATATGCTACTAAACAAAGTGAGAAATCATCAGGTATCACACTTCGATCAAGTTTATTTTTATTTTAAAGAAAATTTATTTGATGTTGGGCCCCCACCAAAGCCCATTTTATTTGGCGTGAATTAATTCTAATAACTCCATTAGTTGGAATTACCGGATTAGATTCACGCTTATTTTAAAACATTTTAAAAATCAAGAAGGTTATGAAAATCGTGTGCCAAAAAGAAAAATGGCATCAAGATTTTTTTAAAAATAAGACTTTTAAGACCTAAAGCTCTCTAAGGATGGAAGATGGGGGAGTTGGGATTATTTAAGAAAACCATAATTCAAAAAAAAAAAAAATCATTTGGGGAAAGGATTTGAAAAATTATTTTCAAAATTAAAAAAAGTGTGAAAGGAATGAAGAAGCGTAGAGGGATGACACATGGCCTAAAAGCGGCCATGCATAAATGCATGAGTGGGAGGGACGTATGCATGATGCCCAACGAATCGCTGATTCAGTCACCATCAAATCAAGTTGGTTGAATGCACCAGTGCCAATGGTTCGATGCCTCTAGTTGTGAGCGTCTGACATCTTGTACCCAGATGCTCTTCCAACTTTCTTCACTTCAGCCATTTTATACTGAGTATCTTTTGCTTCACGCCCAAAGAAAACAAAAGAATCCAACAACATAAACAGTTTCCGAAGCTTGCCTCTTTCTGAATTGCATTCACGATGGATACGTAGGCTGAAAGATCTCCAACGCAAATGATCCCAAAACCTGCCCCCAAAGCCTATTAAATGGTTGCGTTATCAGTCAGAACAATTTTCTGCTTATTGAGCTTCTCCTTAAACCCTTTTGCAAATCAATTCTCTGATACTCTTCAAATGAGGATACCCGCATGTCATATAAGGCTCAACCCTGTACAGCATATTTATTGTTGTTTGTCGAGTTAGCCATGGTGTTCTTTCGGAGAGATTAAATTGGTGGCCATCCCTCTCAACTCTTCCTCTAGCAAATCATTGTCATACAACGCTTTCAGAACCAAGCCCACTTCTTTTATTGCCTCAGGATTTGATTTCCCACAAAAAGACTTGATAGCATGCAGCAGAATGGACTGCGAATGATCTTCCTGGGTGACTGCTGCCATGTAGGTTTTCTTTTTGGCCACCTCTTTAGCAAGCCCCTTCCCAATTCCCATAGATAGAACTTCAAATAGGCCGTCAATGATTTCTTGGGAAGTCCTTGATTTAGTCTCATTTTGGGCTTTCTTGAGTTCAGATTTCTCTTCATGTTTCGGGGACTTCTTCGTTGATTTTGCCTTATCTTCGTCCATAAACAGCATAACCATCTCAGCGGTAACAACACTCAGTTGTTCCTTGATTCGTTGCTGGGCTACCTCTAGAGATGTGTCTGTTTGCCATTGAGCTTTATCATCATTTTCGTCAACAGGTTCTGTTTCATTCTCATAAGCCTGGCTACCAGTTGGTGAATGATCCTCATCAGATACACTGGTGGTCTTCTTTGTTGATGCAACTTTTGAACCCCATCCTTGGAACTAACTAAAGAGCCCTTTTTTTTCACAGCCTCTTTTCTTTTTAGCTTCTTCTACTCCTCATCAACAGTCTCCCCTTCCTTGAGCCACTCCTTCTCAGCCCTTCTCATTGCCTTCTTGTCTTTTGATGTTTTCTTTTGCTCAGGAGGATTCTTGAGAATACATATTGTGAGGTTATCCCTCATACCGACATCTGAAACAAACCCACATGCAGCACATTTCAGGGTAATCTTCTGTGTCTTGGTAATGACTATTTTAGTTTCAGGTTTCCCGCAACCATAACATTGAACATATTTCTTGATAAAGTTTTCAAGAAGCCCAGCAAGCTTTGGAGTGTTATGGGCTCCATTAACATGGGAAGTTCCAATCCTTTCATTTCTATACATGCTGAGGTACGTTAAGCGCACCATGCATATGGGAGAATGGAGAAAGATGTGGACCTGACAGTTTCCACCTCACACGAATTGAATGAACCAACTGGCAATAGACCTAGTGAAAGCCTCCCAATAGGTTTATTTTAAGAGCTTCTTAAGGGCCCAAAGGATACTACCTGAACTTAGGACGCCACCTGGAGGGATTATCATGATAAAAAAAAATAAAAAATGTGACAGTTATACTGAACGAGTAAAAATTCTCAGGGTTTAAGGCTATGAAAGTGGGCCTGAGAAAGACAGCCATGCAAATAAGGATGGTGCCTATGGGCCTGAGATGTCACGGAGTCTATTCTGTAAGGCTAATGACTACAACTGCCATCTTCTTCAAGTGTTCCACATGGTAAATATGGCCATAAATTGAAATCGCCACCATTGAGAACTCATTACCGGCAATAATTTTCTAGTTGCCCCCATGAAGATTTCTCAGTCAAAACCTCAGCACAAACATCACCATATCAGCATTAATTTCAGAAGAATTATTCATATGAGCATTGCCGATGGAACTTTCACTTTCTGAATATTTAGTGGTTTCACAATCTTCTTCTAAAGATCAGCTTCTTGATGACGAATGTCCAGGATCCGGCTGATCAACTTTTAGAGGTTCAAAAAAGGTTTGAACTCCCGACATAATTTGTTCTGAAATGCCTGAAATAAATTACCCTTGACAAAACTCAAGCTATCAATAACCCTTTGTCTTGTAAGCTCTACAGCATGTGCAAGTGCCGGTATATCCACCTCATCAAACGGAGGAACCTCATATAGACTCCCTTGGGGAGGTTGCTGGAGGATCACATTCTTCAAGGAGCAACCTCTCAATAAGATCTGAAATGGGCAATGAAATTCCTTCACGACAGCAGAATCCTTTGTGTATGCTTATTAAATTTCTCAATGTCATTGAAGAAAGTGGATCATATGCATGCATGTGAACTCTTAAAATAAGGGATATCAATCCAGCAATGTCAAATCTCCTCATTTCAGACCACTTAGGTGCCACAAGAGAAGTTGGATCGTCTTCGTCATATACAAATGCGAGAAGAACATGCTTAAATTCCTCATATACTTTTGAGTAAGCATCAAGAGCACAAGGAGCAATCCTATGCCTATGCAGCTTTGCACGCTAGTTCAACTGTGCTAGCAAAGTGAGCAGAAACCTATTACCTAGGACAAGATCAAGACCATCTCTCTAACTGATTAATTATTCAATCCACATCCCAGATCGAGTGCATCAGAGGAAAAAAAAAAAAAAAACAAGACATAATAAAAACTAGAACAGAGGTGAATTTAAAAAATAAAAACAAACAATCAACATATAAACCAAGAAAAACCACATTTGATGCCATTTTCAATGGGTTTGGACTGGTGGGAAGAGTACTAACATACTCAAATAAGAAAGAGACAATCAATATCTTCAAATAAAGCAAAATGAAATGGAGCTTCACTGAGTTCAAACAATACTAGAAAAAAAAAATAGTAAATGAAACAATAACAGTGAAGCTCCATTAAAAACCAGGAATTAACATTATTCATTTATGACTTCTGTCATCTATAACCCAGCAAGCAAACTTCCCAAACAGCAAGAAAAAGAGAAGAAAGAACCATGATAGTGAAGATGAATAAAAAGGTACGCAGTAAACTTACCTCAGAGTTCCTCTAGAATAGAGATGACTCGACTTCCCAATGCTCCTCTTTCTCTTGTTCTCTCCAGCTTTGCTTAACTCCTTGGTTTTCCTCTCCGAGCTACTCCAAAAACACCGGTCTCCTAACTAGTTCTTCTAAACTCCTTTTTCACTAGTCTGCTCACTCTCTCATTTCTTTGGCTTGCTTCCCAGCTCTAAGAATACCTCCCAAAATCTCATCTGTCTCAATAGGTAGCAGGATGCCTCTTCCTCCACCTCTGGCCTACTCCCCAAGAGACCCTCCCTCTGTTATATTTTTTCCAAAAAAAAAAAAAAATCTCTCTCTGCTCCTTTCTAAAAAACACCACCACCTCAAATAACAGCCTGCAGTTTTTTTTTTTCCCATCACCCAACTCCTCCTCCCTGTTCTCTTTACAGGTGTCGCCTCTTGATAGCTCCCATCAAAGCACTAGTGTGATTCTTTAGTAGCTAATCAGGAGGCAACACATGGCTCGGGAAGAGAACTCCACCTGGCAAGAAGTATAACCTGCAAAAATGAAAAAAGCGAGCCCCAAAAATGGGGGTCTACAAATATGCCACTCTTCGGTAAAGCTCATGAGTATAAGGAACATGAACACTAAAGTGAAAAGCAAGTGTGAATAATGAGTGGAATGAAGTGAACTCTACCGAAGAACCAAAAAGACCCCCACATGGACACTATTGAAACACAAAGTCACTTAGGCCAACAAACAAACATAGAGGCTTTGATCCTAAAAGAAAAAGTGTCTCAAAATGCCTTTGAAGCCACACTAAGGATCCAGGCTCCCTCTAAGACGTCTCCAAAAGTGACTCGAAGGTCGATATCAAAGATGAGTAACGGTCAAACCACACTGAAGTACAGGAAAGAGTGTGCCCAACAGAAGCTACCCTATGTGGACTACATGATGAATACACGATAAGCACAGGGTAACGAAGAGAGGAAAACCGAGGACGAATGCAAAACCACGAAGGTAAAATGTGCAATGCCAATGAATATGAATGTCAAGAGCCGTGACTCTAAATGACAAGACTGACTCTAAACGCTAAACTAGAAAAATAATGGCTCTGGAATCCAAACCAAAAAACTAACTCTAAACACTAAACTAGAAGGCCCATAGGTGAAGACCTACGGTGGTGATACAATAGAAATTCCCATAGATGAAAATCTATGGTGGTGAAAACTAATCAAGGCCCATAGATGAAAATCTATGGTAATGATAACTACTGAAATCCCCATGGATGTCGTATCCATGGTGGTAAAAACTGATCAAAGCGCATAGATGGAAATCTATGGTGGTAATAACTACTGAAATGCCTATGGATGTTTGATCCATAGTGGTGAAAACTGATCAAAGCCAATATATGAAAATCTATGGTGGTGAATCTGAAATGCCCATGGATGTCTGATCCATGGTGGTGAAAACTAAAATGCCCATAGATGTCTGATCTATGGTGGTGAAAATTGATCAAAGCCCATAAATGGAAATCTATGGTGGTGATAACTACTGAAATGCCCATGGATGTCTGATCCATGGTGGTGAAAACTGATCAAAGCCCATAGGTGGAAATCTATGGTGGTGATAACTACTGAAATGCCCATGGATGTCTGATCCATGGTGGTGAAAACTTATCAAAGCCCATAGATGGAAATCTATGGTGGTGAACCTGAAATGCCCATGGATGTCCTATCCATGGTGATGAAAACTGAAATGCCCATGGATGTCTGATCCATGGTGGTGAAAACTGATCAAAGCCCATAGATGGAAATCTATGGTGGTGAATCTGAAATGCCCGTGGATGTCCTATCCATGGTGGTGAAAACTAAACGAGCCCATAGATGTTCGATCTATGGTGGTAAGAACTGAAAGAAGGGGGATGCCCTAAACAAACTGATAGTAGGGGGATGCCCTAGGTGATAACTCGTAAAGATCGAAAAATGGGTTCGACAAACATGAAATAAGCACGAGACGTGGCAAACCCAAAGAAGAGGTATGCCCCAGTAGAAGAGCGCTAAAAAGAGGGATGCCCCAGTATGACGACTCACAAAGATCAAGAAATATATTGAGCAGTGAGAAAGTCCATAAAAGATCTAATGAACTCAAGGATGGGGGTATGCCCTAGTATAAGAGTGCTAAAGGGGGTATGCCTTGGTACGACGACTCACAAGGGTAAAAAAATGGATCGAGTAGTGGTAAAATCTGCAAAAGATCCTATGAACTCAAGGATGGGGGTATGCCCCAATATAAGAGCGCTAAAGGGGGTATGCCTCGATATAACGACTCACAAAGGTCAAGAAATGGATCGAGTAGTGAGAAAATCTACAAAAGATCTGATGAACTCAAGAATGGGGGTATGCCCTAGTATAAGACAGTAACCAATAGAAAGCACAGAATGTCACCATACAAGACACTCTAGGATATGCTCAACGATGATGCAATGAAAAACACAATACAAAGCCTCAATGAACAAATTATTAAACTAGACCAAGCATCACTGAAACTATGTTGACAAAGCAAAACTAAAATAGTGGACCAAACAAATGCTGACCAAGACTCTATGTCTGAAATGTAAGCAAATCAAGACACGACATGTCAACTATCAGTGTGAGAACATCATCACAAATACATCAATAATATAACAGGTCTTACCATCATGGAAGATGTTGAACCTAATGCCCAAAGACATGTGAAAACTCGACTAGAAAACCCAAGACTGGTCTGCATCCTCCTCTAATCAAGAGAAAGGGATAAGGTCAAGTAAGATGATGAAATATGTGGACTTAAAAGATGTGAGGCTCTAACAAGATGGGTGCAGGTATAATGGTGCCAAATGTAGGATATATAGGTGTGTAACAAAGGTAAGTGAATATCCAAATCAAACTAGGTATGTTGAGAAGACTGAACCCAGGGTGCCAACAACTCTATGATCCATCGAAAACAGCAATCATAAACAGGGAGTGGAGTCTCAATGTCAAAATCAGCAAGGTGGCTATGCCCTAGTATGAATGCATCATCTCAAAATGGGTAAGCCCTCAGTGCAAGATAAACTCTAGGAAGTATGTGTCTGGCATAAACCGTCATCTCACAAAATCATCATCGATGAGTTGGCTATGCCCCAGTGTAAGCATCTCCAAATCAAACATCGATGAGAAGAGTACAACCAATCATACATCATCTGATCAAAATGGATCTTTGCTCCTCAAAGTCATCGTGGTAACATGAAGAGAGTATCTGACCTCCTTTAAAGAAAGAGCATGTCTCAATGTGAAAAAGATCAAGCAAGGTGGTATGCCTAAACAAAAATGCGCTCAGACATGATTATGCCTCGACGTAAACTGGTATCTCTAAGATCAATCGCCAATGAAAAGGTTATGCCCCAGTATAGGGCAAACTCTGAAATGACTAAACTCCGTTGTAGGCTCTCACAAGTGTTTGTGTCCTGATCCAATCATCTCAAAAATCTGTCAACAATGATGAGAAGGCTATACTCTTGTAATCACCTCAGAGAAATCACTCAATCATATCTCATACTCCAATGTGAAATGAATCTAATCACCTCCAAGGAACAGCTATGCCTGAAAAACCTTTATCAACCGAAAGACGTATGCCCCAGTGTAAAGTACACCAGATGAAATATGTCAATTATGTTTGATGCTCCAATGTGAAAAAGGATGTCTGATCTCCTTCGAGGGATAGCCATGACTAAAAAAATCCATCATCGACTAAGAGGAGTATGCCTCGGCATAATGGTCATCTAAAAATCAACCTCTGACCAATGAAGGTGTGCCCTAATGTGATGTATCAAGTAAAAAGATTGCATACCCGATAAAAAAACACTCTTTGAGATGGCTATGCCCCAGTATAGGGACATACCATAACTCCTGGTCTAACACAATCAGAATGCTCTCGAACCAATCCCAAGTATCGTTCACATAAGAGCTATCAAACACAATGTGTGATGTCATGGCCTCAGGGTGGTCTTAAGACTCAGGACGTAACGAAGGCTAGGGTGATAGGGTGATAGAAATGAAGGGAAACTAGGCCCAAATACCCAATGATCAAAACCTATGCCCTCATGTATAAAATGCAACATGTATAGAAAATCTTGTAAGCCATGGACTTGAGGGTGCCCAATGTGGATATAATATCAATGAGGAAGCAACAAAGAAAATCGAACTGGTAATGAGATGTGTAACAATGATGCAAAGAAAGTACCAAACCTGAAATGGGTTGCTGTAAGAAAAGAATAAGATGTGAAACAAAGAGAATGAATTGAAAGCAAAAACAATGATGATAGTGAAGCAAATAACACGAAGTGGAGTAATGATCCGCTCAAATCAAGTGTGGAATGAAGTCACGTCACCAAAGAACGTAATGATGGAAGGGGCAATGACCCAAAGCTCTTAAGAGAAGGTCACTCATCTCACTCTCAAAATGTATGACAAAGTGAATACAAAGAATGGAGGATCTTGGAAAGCTCACATACGAACTCCCATCGACAAGCATACTCAATCAAGTGACCCTCAAACATCAATATACACATACTCAATGATAGAGAATAATACACACATTTCCTTTTTATTTTTATTTTTTTTTACATATATACAAATGGGTATGCTCTGAACGCAAACAAAGAAGCCCCAAAGATGAGGTCAAAAATGGATAAACATGCCTTCAAATGCTAATGTAGCATAAACTCTCTCTGTCGAGATGACTTACTCAAACTGAGGATCTCTGGATCAATGTCCGCAGGATAGATAGTGGAGATGACATTACTACCCTCCATGTAATGAATTAAGAGGATCACCACTCGGGGTGGAAGAAAATGAAGCGGAACAAGTGGTAGATATAATAAAGAAGAGGATGAAGAACACAACTAACGAGATGTGATGAAATGCAATGATGCAATGATAGGAAAAGATAATGAGAAAAATGTGCCCTTAGGTCCAAGGCTTATGAAACTCCTAAACAATGCGTACATACACTGAAGGGCCCCTATCCCGGTGTAGAAGGTGAGCGAGACTATAAGAAAGAAAAGGCTATGATGCTCATGCGTGGCTCAAAGGGCTAGCAATGGTTTAGATGTCAACAAAGGTATTAAGGTGTGAGCTAACCGAAATTAAGGCCACCCATCCTGCAACCACGGTCTCATACATCGTGCTTTCATGCCCTCAAATGATCAATACTAAAAATCGATGTCCATCTGATATAACCACGTCAAACCCTCTAGAATCATGCACCAACCGTACTCCAAATGCTCCATAATAATCTCAAAGATGATCCTCTCAAAGCAAAGTGAATGGTGATCTCATCAAGCACGACTGCCCATCACAAGCCAAGCCTCATCATACAAGATCAATCTCTATACTAATGAAAAAATAAGTGATAATCTCATCAAGCAATTGACCAATCCTCATATCGTAAGCCGCCCAAAGATCATAAGCTATCCCTCACCATGCAAGAACAACCATGGGCTCAAACTCCTCACACTCTACCTGGTCGGATCAAAGATGGGATGTGTAAAGCTAGAAAAATTGAGGATGGAAAGGTCATATAATGGTCTCAAAGGTGATGTTGTGCAAAGCTCACAATGGATGGATGTAGGTCAAAACAAAGTCAAGGTATGGGAAGTGAGCAAGGTATGACTCTGATCATAAGAATATGTGTCACAATCTCAAACTCCCTAGGTCAAATCTCTGATCCTAGGCTAATAGGCTCAATATCCTCCATGACAGGTCAAGCCTCAAGACCACAATATGCAAATGAAGAGATGCCTCAAGTCAAAAGTACAACACATCATATCACAAAACACAAGCATATGTCCATAAAGGAAAATGCATCCAATGGGATAATCCGATGAGTACATCATGCAAAAGAAGGATAACAAAGACAATACTCTAGAATCGAGTTATAGTCTCTAAAAGTCAAAAGTAAAAACAAGAATAAACAAACAAAAACAAAAACAGTGACTGGTCCTGTCATCACATCTTTGGCCACAGAAGGAACAAAATCTGAGCGCCACCGTACCAAGGTAAGCCAATCATGAGTCAATCGCCCAAGTCAATAAGATCAGAGACTGCTAGTGAAAGGGTGTCTACATGCATGGCCTGAGCTGAGGTAGGTATAGAAAACATATCGGACTGAGGATGCCCAAATGTCCCAGAATCAACAATGTCCTGTATGGCATGTCGTAAAGTAGTGCAACGATCAGTGTGATGTCCTGTTGATTGATGGTACGTACAATATAAATCAAGTCGAAACTGTGAAGGCACAGGATCTGGAAGTGCCCTAGGAGCCAAAGGGGCCAAAAATCCCATGGCCTGGAATGTCTCAAAAACTCTGCTCAGGGGTATGCTTAAATTTGAAAAGTGTCTCCGACATCGTCGACGAAGGTGAAGTTGCTCCTGAGGAACTGTAATAACCGGAGGGCCCTCAAGCCGAGATGGAGGTCGTGTCGACGTAGCCAACGCAATGGAAGAGGAATGCTGTTGGAGCACTGAATGCGAGCGAGGTCATGGATGTGAGGTGCCTAAGGTAACAGATGCCGGTGAAGTCAAATGTGGCAATGAAGGCATAACTACTCCTGGAGCTCCTCTCGATGACGATGGATACTCCGATAAAATAAGCTCAATCCTCTCAATCCTTCGTGTCAAATCCACCATCATCTCACGAAGAGTAGTAAGAGTAATGGGTGCGATCTCGTCCAACATGGTAAACCTCAGCTGAAGAAGTCTAATCTCGATGTACTCTGTATCATAACCATCATGCCATCAATCTCCGCTCAGGGACCAGTCACGACACTAAAACTGTCCAAGACTCTAAGACAAACACAGGCAAGAGACAAAAACAAAGCAACACAAGATGCTACTCAAAATAACAACACATAAAATGCATGATACGAAACAATGATAATAATAAAAAGAAGACATAAACACATACCCAAGAACACAACAATATCACTAAGTGAAATGGGAGTACATCATGCGAAAAATAAGACAATAAGGTCTACTCTCGAAACATAGGGTACGAACTCGAATCACTAACTATAAAACAAGACTCAAATATAAAGTAAAAGAGAAAAAAAACTCAAACTACCAACTAACAATGTAGTTCCAAAATACACCAATAAGGTCTGCAATATCAAAGTGTCCTGTGAACATCAGTGCCCTGGGTGTCTCAAACATGATGGTATAAGCCTAAGGGAGGAGGAACTGCATGTGTGGAATAGGCTGGAAAGGAATCAGCAGTCATATCTGAACTGAGATCAGTATATGTGGTCGATACGGGAAAGCTAACCGCACCATTGTCAATAAGATCCTGTATGGTATGACGTAGAGAAACACAATAATCAGTACGGTGGCCTGCCATCTGGTGAAATGTACTGAACTCGTGATCATGAAAACGCGGAGGTAAGGTACTCGGGGGTGGCCTAGGGGCTAGTGGTACTAAAAAACCAGTAGCTCTGAGTCGCTCAAAAGCTCTATCCAAAGGCATCCCTAAATCAGAATAAGTTATCTGATATCACCGATGGGGACGAGACTGCTCATGTCGTGGGATACTAGTCTATGGACGCTGAAACTAAAATAAAGGTCGTACTGTGACAGTATGAGGATGCACAGAAGGATACTGCTGAATTAACTGAGGATGACAATGCTGTAAAGGTGCGAAATCACTCCTAGGTATCTGCAGTGATCTCGTATAGGGATGATAACCAAGTCGTGGATGCTGAAAGCCCGTAGAACATACGCCTCCATAGCTCTCAGATGATCCAACAACTCCCTTTCCCTCAGTATCTGGGGAAGGAGTAATATCTGACCATAATTTTCTAGATATGCCATCATCTATATCAACCAAAGCCTGAACCAATGATCTGAAATCCTGGAATGGAACTTTTGTCAAATGCCGAGCAAACCTAGGATGTAAACTCCTCAAAAATATGCACATCTAATCTCTCTCGGTAGGTCGCTCAATCATCTCCTCATCCTTCTCCCTCCAACGGGAGATAAAAGAAGAAATAGACTCATCTGATCCCTATCTAAGAAGCTCAAGCTCTCTACGTGTAACGCTCGCGTCACTACTGAATGAATACTGTCTCAGAAACTCCTGTGCTAAGTCCTCCCAAGTTCTTCGACGAGATGACTCTAATGAAGCGTATCATCTCTGTGCCATGCCATTCAATGACAATGGGAAAAAGTAAGCAACTGTGTCTCATCTAGACCAAGAGCCCTCATAATTGTGATTACTACTCAAAAAGTGTTATTTTGTAGCTTGTAATTAATCCTTTTAAACACTTTTGAGTAGTAGTTATTGCCTTTTAACCCAATTAACATGTTAAGGACCCTTGCAATCAATTCTAATCAAATTGTGTAAGTTTTGGTGTTTTTGTTAGTAATTTGATCACCGAAGCAATCCAAGATTGAGGAGAGTTATTTGGAATCCAAGGCAAAGCAATGAAGAGCTCAGAAACATGAAGAACCAAATCTTTGAAGTCCTTTGCCATAAGCAAATCCGGAATGCAAGGAGAGAAGCAAAGAGGAGAAAAGCAAAGAGGAAAATAGAGGACAGCAGCTGCAGTCTTCTTTCACACTTTTGGAGCATTTCCCGAAGTCCATTTTCTATATTCTATATACCATTTCAAAGCTCAGGAAGTCAAGAATCCAACGCTTCAAACGGTGTACAATTCGGAGTTGAAATGAATGAGTTACAGCCATTGGAAGCCGATCACTCCAAGCTGAAGGAAGGATTTTGCAAAGTGTTGCGAAATCACCCTTTTGTTGCGGAATGATTTCGCAGCCTTTTTGCACAGTGCTATGGATTTCCCCTGAATTTTCACGACGCGATGGAAGCCAAACACCACAAGATGAAAGCCAACTTTGCAGCGGTGCGAAATTAACCGGTTGCTGCGAAGTAATTTCGCAAGCCCTTTTTGTACATCTGCGAAATCTCGCAGACCTCATTTTGCACAGTGCAACGGTCCTGAAGCTTCCCGATAGTTGTGCACCGACTCTTTTAGATCTTTTCTTCTGATATTTTTGTGTCTAAATTTCTATTTTCTCCTTGTATTCAGCCACTCATGTAATTCCTTAGCTAGGAAGTATCCAAGGAAGGGTAAATTACCTTCCTATATAAACTCTCAGGGGGATTCTCGAAAAAGAAAGTGACGAAGGATCCTTTGTACAAATTTGCAAGGAAGTAAAATACAGAGCACTTGCTCTGCTTTTCATATATATTTTTGTCTTCTCATTCTTTTTCTTTCTAGCCAATCAAACTCTGAGGATTTTTCCTTAGAGGATGAGAGGCTAGGCTCTTCGTCTCTTGGAGTGAAGAAAGCCGGGTGAGTTTCCTCATGCATAAATTGGAAGTTTTGTTATTTTAGTTTTTAATGAAGAGAAAGTGTGACCCGTTAATGGTTTTTATCTTTTTAGTTAACTTAAAACGCCTTTAAATCACCTGGGCCAACACTTGGTAAGGCAAGTGATCTTCGTCCATGGAGATTCACTAGTTTACCCCTTGCGCGCCTCTGGGAGGTGACTTGAAGGTAGGATTTTCTAGAATTGCCAACACTTGGTAAGCTTTTGGACTCCAAGGAGACATCCATTAGTTATCTCTTGTGAGCTTGTGAAGGGAAATCCAAGGTTAAAGATCACCTTGAATGGCAAGTGCTAGGTGAGAGGCACGAGCCATTGCAAGTTGCATCAGTGAGAGGGATTTAGTGTTTAAACCCATTAATGGGAAGCATCTGTACAACACCGGTTGGAGAAGGAACTATATGTTAATTCTCTAATGCGAGGAAAAGAAACAAGTGACCGGAACTCCCTTTTTGTATGAGGAATCTGAGCCTAGTGATCTGAAACTCCAAGAAACACTTTTCTAAGTAAAACCAGTTACTATTTTTGGTTAGTTTAAAACCAAACATTTTTCATTCAAACATCTTTATGTTTTCTTTTAAAGCTAACCTTGAAATGAAAAGGCACCAATTCAGCTTTGAATTAATATCATTTGTGAGGTGAAAACCCATCTCAGTGAACGATCCTAGAGCCACTATGCTATAGTAGCTTTGTCTTTGCTACCCTAGTATATGGTGTAATAGGTTATAAATTTTGTTGATTAATCCCTCAATCAAGGAGCACCAGCTGGACACGAATCAACTGAGACACCAATTAGGCACGAATCAAATTGTGCTATAAAGCCTGAGATGAATACGAGGACATCTAACACCCGTATATCTCTCTATATCAAGCATCCTAAAATCGACTGGCAAAGTGGCCGCTGGCACATCATCAGTGTCATCCCACAAAATCATCTCATTAGGATCTCTCATCTGTCTAATCCTCTGCTAGAGTCTGTCCATACGAGAACGAGGATACTCAATAATGGTAACTGGTGTGACAATGGGTGGAATCACAGCAGCCTGATCATGTGAAATAGTATGCAAAGTTTGTGCAGCTAGTATCTAAACAGGTAGAACAGTTGGTGGCACTAAATCAGATGGCGTGTCCCCGAGCACTCCATGCCTACTCTGCTGAGTATCCATCCTCTAACTCAAATTGGTCAATGCCCCCTGAATCAAAACCACAGAAGCGATAAGTTAACCAATCAAAACTGACTGTGAATCTGTCTATAGCAGCTCAGCGATACGAATCAACCTCTCTCCTACCCAACCCAGGGCACTGAACTAAGACTGGGACTACAAATAGACCCCTACAAAAGAACCCAAACAAAACAACTCAAACACGACTCATGCAACGACACGGGATGCAACGAACAATGACCAATGCATGATACAACACAACCCAATACATGACAGGGTGCGATACACAATCATATGGTGACAATCAAAATTTGGATATACGATAGAATCTCTAGAGTCACATGAGTGTCTAGTGTGAGATAACTACTAATATGACTAAAGAATTTCTATCAATGATCTAAAAAATGATCAAGGTGTGAAGAAAATGAATAGGGTGTGAAGAACAACACTATCACGAGATCGATACTCAATCTATAACAAAATATCCTTGATTCAACCTTCAACTCAAGCTCCATAAGAGAAAAAAAAAATGATAAGTTGATCAAGGCGAATCTCTCGAAAAATGTGTGAATATGAAAATGTGTCTTTCACCTTTCTGTAATGAAAATATGAGCATCGAGTCGAAAATCGAACCAAGGATCAAACAAAGAAAGAGGTACTGAGCCCGTGATAGGTGTACAGTGTAAAAAGATGATCAATGAACATATCCCAAAGTATCGAGTGAGTGACAACAAAGTGAAGGGGTGTGTCGAGCCAAGAAATGAGAACGAAAACCCTAGGGAGAAAACATGCTAAACTCATCGAGTGAAAAACACAAACTAAGGCGACAAGACGAAATGTGATCCAACCGATACTCAAACTCATACCGATCTCTAAGCACTCTCAACTGGAGACTAAAAAGAGGGAGTACTGGATCCGAATTGTAACTAAAGAGGCTCTAAAGGCCCTCAGATGCACCCACGTGTAAGGAGGAGGCCCTAATCGAAGGATCTATGGCTCAATCTACGAGGTCAAGATGGCTCTAAATGGATATGAGTGGATTTTAAAAGATCCCTAGCAGAAGCGATCATACTCTTCGACGGTACGCAGCCCTCTGCACGCCTCTGAAGAGACGGGACGCTTCCATGCAAGGTGGTCATCACCTCCACACATGCATTACCTTGACATCCTAGGAGGTTTCCTATGGTGGAACCTCTCAAACTCTCAACACTCGATGGTCAACTAGAGTGCGCAGTGATGGTGTGGGTGCATCCGAAAACCCTAGGAAGCTAAAACAAAAGAGGAAACACACTGGCCGCACAAATATCCATGAAACCTAGCTCAGGGCTATACAGGTCTTCAATGATCGGACTCCAATCGACATCAGTGTGTCGGACACCTCTAGAATGCTCCCAAACATCGGTATAGCCCGTCGCTAGACCCTACTCCTAATCTCTGGCTCGATCAGAGTAACAAACACACACAAGGCCTCACACTTGCAAAAGTGAGAACCGGAATGAAGGAAATGACCGAAACCCAGAGATTCGGAGGTAAGGGGATAAATGTGCAACCCACACGAACAAGCGACATGCAATCATGCAGAAAAATGGCAGTCATGCGACATGCAGTCAAGCAGTAGACATAATACATCACTCTTGCACACATACAAATTATGAAAATCAGGTGAAAAGCGATACAAACATCATGCTCAAAGACGATCAAGAGAATATACAAGCAAGAGAAAACAACACAGCAAGTCAAACGATGTACAATAGTGAGTCTATGCATGTGAAGTGAGCAGAATAATCATGGAAAAACCAGAATCGCTATACCAAGTAAAATAAGATGAGCAATCTATGACAATTGGCATGTCAATGTACCAAACTAATTAGCAATGAAGCATAGAAAAAGTGACATCCGAAACCTCAATCAAGATAATCAGCATATCAATGTCCCAAATGAATACAATATCCAAGCATGCATCAAAACTCTCAATGTGCAATCAAGAAATAGGTACCCATTGATCGACTCATCAAACGCCACATTTGCTTCATCTCAAGTTCAAGCTTGACCCTCTAAATGATCCCCAGTGGAGTCACCATTTTGTGGACCCTGCATTTCGGCTCATGTGTTTTCCACTCGATGGCGAGTTCGATTTTTATTTGAAAAATGATTTTATTTATTAGAAAATGACTTGGAGTCGCCACTTATTTTTGTTTTATTTTTAAAAGGGTAAACAAAATAAAAAAGAAAACTCTAAGTCTGACTCCTTGTTTTGGAAAAGTGGTCAGTGAAAAATCGGATCAAGTTCGAGGTTCAGGTTACTTATTGGGAAGGTAAGGTAAGGACCATAGCACCCTCCTAAGTCCCTAAAGTCAGGTTTTTACTAATAAAATAAAGTTGACGTGGCAATCAATAAGAAAATCAATGGACACTTGGAACTATCATGCACATATGAGAATCAAAACATGCATAGAGAATGACTAGAGTGAGAGTGGGTGCATACCTAGGCGATGATCGATGAAGCGTTAGCATGAAAATAGGGTTAGTGCATAAGAACGAGTATAAAATATACCACATATGCTACTAAACAAAGTGATAAATCATTAGGTATCACACTTCGATCAAGTTTATTTTTATTTTAAAGAAAATTTATTTGATGTTGGGCCCCCACTAAAGCCCATTTTATTTGGCGTGAATTAATTCTAATAACTCCATTAGTCGGAATTACCGAATTAGATTCACGCTTATTTTAAAACATTTTAAAAATCAGGAAGGGTATGAAAATCGTGTGCCAAAAAGAAAAATGGCATCAAGATTTTATTAAAAATAAGACTTTTAAGACCTAAAGCTCTCTATGGATGGAAGATGGGGGAGTTGGGATTATTTAAGAAAACCATAATTCAAAAAAAAATTCATTTGGGAAAAGGATTTGAAAAATTATTTTCAAAATTAAAAAAAAAAATGTGAAAAGAATGAAGAAACATAGAGAGATGACACATGGCCTAAAAGCAGCCATGCATAGATGCATGAGTGGGAGGGACGTATGCATGATGCCCAACGAATCGCTGATTCAGTCACCATCAAATCAAGCTGGTCGAATACACCAATGCTAATGGTTCGGTGCCTCTGGTTGTGAGCGTTTGACATCTTGTACCCAGATGTTCTTCCAACTCTCTTCACTTCAGCCATTTTATACTGAGTATCTTTTGCTTCACGCCCAAAGAAAACAAAAGAATCCGACAACATAAACACTTTCTCAAGCTTGCCTTTTTCTGAATTGCATTCACGATGGATACGTAGGCTGAAAGATCTCCAACGCAAATGATCCCAAAACCTGCCCCCAAAGCCTATTAAATGGTTGCGTTATCAATCAGAACAATTTTCTACTTATTGAGCTTCTCTTTAAACCCTTTTGCAAATCAATTCTCAGATACTCTTCAAATGAGGATACCCGCATGTCATATAAGGCTCAACCTTGTGCAGCATATTTATTGTTCTTTGTCAAGTTGGCCATGGTGTTCTTTCAGAGAGATTAAATTGGTGGCCATCCCTCTCAACTCTTACTCCAACAAATCATTGTCATACAACGCTTTCAGAACCAAACCCACCTATTTTACCGCCTCAGGATTTGATTTCCCACAAAAGGACTCGATAGCATACAGCAGAATGGACTGCGAATGATCTTCCTGGGTGATTGCTGCCAGGTAGGTTTTCTTTTTGGCCACCTCTTTAGCAAGCCCCTTCCCAATTCCCATAGATAGAACTTCAAATAGGGCGTCAATGATTTCTTAGGAAGTCCCTGATTTAGTCTCATTTTGGGCTCCCTTAGGTTCAGATTTCTTTTCATGTTTCAGGGACTTCTTCTTTGATTTTGTCTTCTCTTCATCCATAGACAGCATAACCATCCCAGCGGTAACAGCACTCAGTTATTCCTTGATTCGTTGCTGGGCTGCCTCCAGAGATGTGTCTGTTTGCCATTGAGCTTTATCATCATTTTCGTCAGCAGGTTCTGTTTCATTCTCATAAGCCTGGCTACCAGTTGGTGAGCGATCCTCATTAGATACACTGGTGGTCTTTTTTGTTGATGCAACTTTTGAAGCCGCATCCTGGAACTAACTGAAGAGTCCTTTTTCTTCACAGCCTCTTTTCTTTTTAGCTTCTTTTGCTCCTCATCAACAGCCTCCCCTTCCTTGAGCCACTCCTTCTCAGGCCTTCTCATTGCCTTCTTGTCTTTTGATGTTTTCTTTTGCTTAGGAGGATTCTTGAGAATACATATTGTGAGCTTATCCCTCATACCAACATCTGAAACAAACCCACATGCAGCACATTTCAGGGTAATCTTCTACGTCTTGGTAATGACTATTTTAGTTTCAGGTTTCCCGCAACCATAGCATTGAACATATTCCTTGATAAAGTTTTCAAGAAGCCTAGCAAGCTTTGGAGTGTTATGAGCTCCATTAACATGGGAAATTCCAATCCTTTCATTTCTTTACATGCTGAGGAATGTTAAGCGCACCATGCATATGGGAGAATGGAGAAAGATGTGGACCTGACAGTTTCCACCTCACACGAATTGAATGAATCAGCTGGCAATAGACCTAGTGAAAGCCTCCCAATAGGTTTATTTTAAGAGCTTCTTAAGGGCCCAAAGGATACTGTAGAACCTGAACTTAGGATGCCACCTGGAGGGATTATCATGATAAAAAAAAAAAAAAAAACGTGACAGTTATGTTGAACGAGTAAAAAATCTCAGGGTTTAAGGCTGTGAAAGTGGGCTTGAGAAGGACAGCCATGCAAATAAGGATGGTGTCTGTGGGCCCGAGATGTCACGGAGACTATTCTGTAAGGCTAATGACTACAGCTGCCATCTTCTTCAAGTGTTCTGCATGGTAAATATGGCCATAAATTGAAATCACCATCCTTGAGAACTCATTACCGGCAATAATTTTCTGGCTACCCCCATGAAGATTTCTCAGTCAAAACCTCGGCATGAACATCACCATATCAACATTAATTTCAGAAGAATTATTCATATGAGCATTGCCGATGGAACTTTCACTTTCTGAATATTTAGTGGTTTCACAATCTTCTTCTAAAGATCAGCTTCTTGATTACGAATGTCCAGGATCCGGCTGATCGACTTTTAGAGGTTCAAAAAAGGTTTGAACTCCCGACATAATTTGTTCTGAAATGCCTGAAATAAATTACCCTTGACAAAACTCAAGCTATCAATAACCCTTTGTCTTGTAAGCTCTACAGCATGTGCAAGTGCCTGTATATCCACCTCATCAAACGGAGAAACCTCATATAGACTCCCTTGGGGAAGTTGCTGGAGGATCACATTCTTCAAGGAGCAACCTTTCAATAAGATCTGAAATGGGCAATGAAATTCCTTCACGACAGCAGAATCCTTTATGTATGCTTATCAAATTTCTCAATGTCATTGAAGAAAGTGGATCATATGCATGCATGTGAACTCTTAAAATAGGGGATATCAATCCAACAATGTCAAATCTCCTCCTTTCAGACCACTTAGGTGCCACAAGAGAAGTTGGATCGTCTTCGTCATATACAAATGCGAGGGGAACATGCTTTAATTCCTCATATACTTCTGAGTAAGCATCAAGAGCACAAGGAGTAATCCTAAGCCTATGCAGCTTTGCACGCTAGTTCAACTGTGCTAGCAAAGTAAGCAGAAACCTATTACCTAGGACAAGATCAAGACCATCTCTCTAACTAATTAATTATTCAATCCACATCCCAGATCGAGTGCATCAAAGGAAAAAAAAAAAAAAAAACTAACAAGACATAACAAAAACTAGAACAGAGGAGAATAAAAAAAAAATCAAACAATCAACATATGAACCAAGAAAAACCACATTTGATGCCATTTTCAATGGGTTTGGACTGGTGGGAAGAATACTAACATACTCAAATAAGAAAGAGGCAATCAATATCTTCAAATAAAGCAAAATGAAATGGAGCTTCATTCAGTTCAAACAATACTAGAAAAAAAAACAGTAAATGAAACAGTAACAGTGAAGCTCCATTAAAAACCAGGAATTAACAGGATTCATTTATGACTTCTGTCATCCACAACCCAACAAGCAAACTTCCCAAACAGTAAGAAAAAGAGAAGAAAGAACCATGATAATGAAGATGAATAAAAAGGTACGCAGTAAACTTACCTCAGAGTTCCTCTAGAATAGAGATGACTCGACTTCCCAATGCTCCTCTTTCTCTTGTTCTCTCCAGCTTTGCTTAACTCCTTGGTTTTCCTCCCCGAGCTACTCCAAAAACACCGGTCTCCTAACTAGTTCTTCTAAAGTCCTTTTTCACTAGTCTGCTCACTCTCTCATTTCTTTGGCTTGCTTCCCAGCTCCAAGAATACCTCCCAAAATCTCCTCTGTCTCAATAGGTAGTAGGATGCCTCTTCCTCCACCTCTGGCCTGCTCCCCAAGAGACCCCCCTCTGTTATATTTTTTCCAAAAAAAAAAATTCTCTCTCTGCCCCTTTCTAAAAAACACCACCACCTCAAATAACAGCCTGCAGTTTTTTTTTTCCATCACCCAATTCCTCCTCCCTGTTCTCTTTACAGGTGTCGCCTCTTGATAGCTCCCATCAAAGCACTAGTGTGATTCTTTAGTAGCTAATCAGGAGGCAACACATGGCTCGGGAAGAGAACTCCACCTGGCAAGAAGTATAACCTGCAAAAATGAAAAAAAGGAGCCCCAAAATAGGGGTTTATAGTATTGTTATTTGTTTTTTAGTTATTAACGCCTTTTTTTTTTTACTACAGATGGAAATAAGGTTTTGGATTGCCTTTTGAAATGCCCAAAATTTAGATTGATTGTTTCATTATCGAATTCTCTGTCTCAAGTCATGAATGAAATTATATAAATTAATAATCACTTTATTTCCACAACACAAAAATCTTAACTTTCATTCTCAAACAAATTCAAGAGAAATAACTTATTATTGCAACGTGTTCTTTTAGGCTTTTCTTAAAAAGAGAGAAAGAGAGTGAGAAAGAGAACATGTTTTTTTTCTTTTTCTTTTTTATGATTACATATGGAAGTTTCCATATAGTTTTAACTCCCCCAATTCTCATTTTTATTGGATTGGACAGGTCAACTCATCTAGGCATCCGAACTTAACTCGAACAAATACTTTTTTGATCAATTTTTATTTTATTAATATTTTTTTTCTCTAATTTCTTTTTTTTTTTTTTTTTTTGACATTTTCATAAATTCAACCACCGACATGTTTTTGTAATATTTGATATTTTAATTCTTGATAAGATGTCATCACCGAATCTAGTTTAGTCCCACTTATTACACATGTCATTTTATAAATCAATTTATGGACACCTCCCACTGAAATAAAGACAAATTAATACATAAAAAAAATATTAAAAAGATATTTTAATCAATAAATTAATTATACCTATTTTATAATTAAATAAAAAATTCATTTAATTGATTACCAAAAATATAAAAATTATCATAATAATTTTTTTATAGATCTTTTTTATCATTAATATATTAATTAAATATTAAAAAAATTATATATATATATCAATATTTATTTTATATCATTAATTACAATTGAATTAAATGTATCATAGTTCTAATATTAAATATATTTTAAAATTAAACATATTATAATTAAATGTCACGATATTATTATTGAATAATATTTGATGTAACTTAATAATAAATATACATTTATAAAATTTATATTTTTTATCCACACATATGATATTATTAGTAAATATGATAAATTATATCATACATATATAGTTTTCTTTAATAAAATAACTTTAAAATGTCTATTATTACTTTTTATATCATTTTTAGAGTTTTTTTCAATATTTTCATGAGTTTTAATTAATTTTTACCCTATCAATATTTTATGTGAAAATATCTACTGATATCCCTTAATATACCCTGATATATCTGTAAAATTGAATTACCAATATAGCTATCAAAACCGATATTTTAGGGATGCATGAGTTTATTTTGCATTGGGCTCTTCAATCAATAATATATACATCACAAGTGCAAATAAATATGGATCCCGAATTAAAGATTTACAGTAGTGTGACCCCTTTTTATCTGGGCAAAGCTACTCTTATGAAATATATTCAAGATGTTTTATATATACTGATTTTATGTGTGTCCATATAAAAACTAAATATTGAAATATAATTTTAATGAATTAATAAATTTTAATTAATTTATTTTTTTAATTTTATTTGACTGATTATTGAAAATAGGAAGTCATTCTTATGATATTCCAAATGATTTTTTTTTTTTTTTTTTTGTCTTTTTTATACAAATAAAATCAAGTTCTAAACATTTTTATGAAATACTATAAATTTTATCATATATATATATATATATATATATATATATATATATATATATATATATATATATATATATATATAATTATTTAGTAAAATAATTTAATTAAGTGTATTATTATTTGTTTTTTAGTTATTAAAGGCTTTTTTTTTTTTTTTACTATAGATGGAAATAAGGCTTTGGATTGCCTTTTGAAATGCCCAAAATTTACATTGATTGTTTTATTATCTAATTCTCTGTCTCAAATCATGAATAAAATTACAAAAATTAATAAACACTCTATTTTCACAACACAAATGTCTTAACTTTCATTCTCAAATAAATTCAAGAGAAATAACTTATTATAGTAACGTGTTCTTTTAGGCTTTTCTCAAAGAGAGAGAAGGTTATTTTTTTTGTTTTTTATTTTATTTTATGATTAGATAATGGGAGTTTCTAGACAGTTTTAACTCCTGGTTCTCATTTTTGTTGGATTGGATTGGTTCAACTCATCTAGGCTTCCAATACTTTTTTTTATCATATTAATATTTTTTTCTTTTTTCTGATATTTTCATAAATTCAACCACCGACATGTTTTTGTAATATTTGATATTTTAATTCTTGATAAGATCTCATCACTGACTCTAGTTTAGTCCCACTTATTACACATGTCATTTTATAAATCAATCTATGGACACCTCCCGACAGCTCCA
Organism: Vitis riparia; assembly: GCF_004353265.1. Lineage (NCBI taxonomy): Eukaryota > Viridiplantae > Streptophyta > Magnoliopsida > Vitales > Vitaceae > Vitis > Vitis riparia. The sequence continues at coordinate 5,433,741 of NC_048443.1, forward strand.
CTGAAATATAGACAAATTAATATATAAACAAAGGTCGGTGATCCTAACAACCACCTTGTGCACACATATTATACATGTGAATTTGGTGGCAAGGCTCAACAACTGACCTTGTACACACCTCTTGCTTATATCATGTTCTATATAAAAGGTGAAGTTTGATGTCAATGTGGAACCCAGTACAACCCAAACAATCATCTACAGCTTGCTCTCGCTAAGTTCTTCTCAATGGCTCTTTTCATGCTTTCTTCAACCTCTATTCTAAGTTATAGCTTACTGCCACCTAGAAAGGATTTTTGGATGGGAAAATCCATTAGTGGCAAGCCTGCTCATCCGGTACAATGCGTGGTTGTCAATAGACCTTCTTATGAAACCACTGTACGGCGAACTGCAAATTACCAAGCTCCCATTTGGGACTACGACTATGTCCAGTCACTAAGAAGTGATTATACGGTAGCTATTCATTATTCTTAGCAATGTTTGTAGTCGTTTTTTAGCTTGATGTTGCATATCAATGTGTTGTTATATGTGCAGGGAGAAACATGCATAGGAAGACTCGATCAACTAAAGAGGGAGGTGAAAATGATGCTGGGAAAGGTGGAGAAGCCTTTGGATCAACTTGAGCTGATCGATCTCTTGCAAAGACTTGGAATATCTTACCAGTTCGAAGATGAAATCAAGAGACTGTTGAACAGCATATACTGCAATCATAACATTGATGACAAGTGGAAGAAGGAGAATTTGCATGCCACAGCTCTTGAATTTAGAATTCTAAGACAAAATGGGTATAGCATTCCTCAAGGTATATCAGTAATATCTTCATTTTTGGTACAGAAAGATGAAGTACTGCATCCTAAGGCATTTTAGAGATCTTAACTAATTCTTTGCTAGCAGTAAACGTCTTTCTTTGACTTTGTCTCTATAACAGCTAAAAAATGAGCATTTTTTTATTGCAGATGTTTTTAGTAGTTTCAAGGATGAGATAGGGGACTTTAAGGCATGCTTTTCTGAAGATATTCAGGGAATTCTGTGTTTGTATGAAGCTTCCTACCTTTCCATAGAAGGTGAAAGTATCTTGGAAGAAGCTAGGGATTTCACAAAAAAACATCTTGAAGGATGTCTGCGGCAAAATATAGATGAAAATCTTGCCATACTAGTGAGCCATGCTTTGGAGCTTCCACTGCATTGGAGAATGCTAAGGTTAGAGGCAAGGTGGTTCATAGATGCATATGAGAGATCACAGGACATGAACCCTATCTTGCTTGAGTTTGCAAAATTAGATTACAATATGGTGCAAGCAAAGCACCAAGAGGATCTGAAGTATGCGTCCAGGTAAGAGCAAATGTGCATATTCACATTATATTATTTCAGATATAACCAACTACAACTTATCATATTCTAGTACTGTGGACATTATATTTTTATAGGTGGTGGAGAAGCACACGTCTTGGAGAAAAGCTGAGCTTTGCGAGGGACAGGTTGATGGAGAATTTCTTGTGGACCGTGGGGGTGATATTTGAGCCTCAGTTTGGATATTGTAGGAGAATGTTGACGAAAGTAAATGCAATGATAACAACAATAGATGATGTTTATGATGTTTATGGAACATTGGAGGAACTTGAACTCTTTACAGATGCTGTTGACAGGTTGGTGGCAGTGGATCTCCTCTATGTTGTATACTTTAGATATATGCATGTTAACTCCAACATACCCGCATGATAAAACCTCAAATATTTTGTTTTCATATATGTTCAGATGGGATATCAATGCAATGGATCAACTTCCAGAATATATGAAGATATGTTTCCTTGCTCTCTACAACTCGACCAATGAAATGGCTTATGACCTTCTTAAGGATCAAGGTTCCCACATCATCGCATATCTTAGAAAAGCGGTAATGTTTTGGATTCCAAACTCGATCGTGTCAGTACTCTCTGAATTAAATTTCATGAAATTTTCTGTCTCCTGTTTACTATGGACTCATTATACAATTCTTAATCCTTCAGTGGGCAGATTTATGTAAGTCTTACTTACTGGAGGCAAAGTGGTACCACGCCCGATATACACCAACCCTGCAAGAGTACCTTAGTAATGCATGGATTTCAATATCAGCACCAGCAATACTAGTTCATGCGTTCTTTTTTGTTACAAATCCAATAACCGAGGACGCTTTGGAATGCTTGGAGCAATATTGCAATATAATCCGCTGGTCATCGATTATTTTACGCCTTTCAGATGATCTTGGAACTTCATCGGTATGCATTTTTCCTCTCTTTCTCATTTTGATTAACATGTACAGTAAAGATTGCTTTGATTTCAAGACTGAACAACAAATTATAACGGTTCTTTTATTCATTGCCTCAGGATGAACTAAAACGAGGAGATGTTCCTAAATCCATACAATGTTACATGCATGAAACTGGTGCTTGTGAAGAAGACGCTCGAGAACACATAAAATGCTTGATTGGGGAGACATGGAAGAAGATGAATGAAGATCGAGTTATGGAATCTCCCTTCTCCCAGACTTTTATCGGAATTGCAATAAACCTCGCTAGGATGGCCCAATGCATGTACCAGTATGGAGATGGGCATGGTGTTCAAGATCGAGAAACCAAGGATCGTGTATTATCGTTACTAATTGAGCCCATTCCCCTGGCCTAGAAAGTTGTCAAAGATTTCTGGTTTGATAGTTGCTTTTATTCAATTGTATCAGATGGTTAGGTCCTAACCGTGGCAAATATAAAATTATACCAAAAGAGCAAAATAAAAAAGGAACTGAATCATCATTTCCTAGCTTTTTCTTAATCATCTAAAGTGACTGATTTGTTCTAGTCAGTCATTTGTTTCATTGACTCTCTGGTTACCATATTGTGTTTTTTTTCTAAATTTGTCACCATGGTTACTTTGTCCTATTGTACTTCTAGCAGAGAACCATTTTAGAGTTCATGTGAAAATGGATCTCTTTAGTTTTGGGGCTAGATTGAGTCTTCCAAGATTATGTAATCATCAAATAATAAATCACTTGATGATGACAAATTCATGGAACATGCAGTGTATAGATGTGCTCTCAATCATCATAAAAAAGTAAAAAATAAGTCATACAAGACCGTTAATATTAAACTTCGATCCCAGGGAAATATGCATATCATCGTCATCTGGATTATGATCGGGACAATCAAATTATGGAAAAATAGTATTCGTAAAGAGCTTGGAGAATTGTACCTTGCATTATCTTAATACAAATAATTTTATTGACATATTTTTCTTGTTGTTTTATTTTATTTATTTTCTATAGGATTTCATAAATTTGCGCATGTAGTTAGGCATGAGTATTTATAAATAAAATATTGTATAATATTTAGAAAAGAGTGATGAAAGACAATAAAACTTTAAATTCTTTTTAATTAATTATTTATCTTTCTTTAGGTAATTGTTTTTATCCTTCTTTCAATGCTATTACTCCAACAAAAACAACTAAGAATCAAAATTAATAAGGATAAGCTTTGATTTACATGAAAATAAAATTTTTATTCCCATTTATATTTTTAATAAATGGAATGGATTTGTAATTCTGATCTGCATTCTCTCATCTGTCACAATTATTCTCTCAGATTTATTAATATATTTCCTATTTAGTTTGGTGAGAAAGGTTCCTAAAGATGCAACAAAATCTTCATGAATAATTGAAAATTTTGTTCTATCATTTCTGGATGCCAAAAAGGTTTCTCAATATAGAAGTGAGTTTTTAGATTTGGCGAGAGTTTTCCAAGGGAGGCCCCCCACTTTTGTAATGATTTTCTTGATCATTCGCAGGTGCCTTTTCATTCTAGCTAAGTGGGATGAACTTAGAGTTTCCAACAAATGATGCCAGTGAAGATTTTTGAGCATCTTCAGTTTCAAATTGTAACATCTCCTCTGCAAGTTTCTTAGGTAGATTTTATGATAACAGTTTGATGCTTTTATTTGATTTTTTGATTTTAAGTTAATTTCAATATTAAATAATATCTTTAATTTTGTTTGTAAAATATAACATATATTATCTATTCAATGAACTAAATTAAATCATTCAGTTATATATATTCAATCATTTAAATTAATTTATTAAAATCTTCATGCATAGAGAGTACAATAATTCAATGAGAGAAATAAGAGAGTACAATAATTGAATAAAGTGAGACAACTGGACTTTCAAAACTAAAGTCCTACTAAATAATCATTGATAATAACTCCTAATTTTTTCATAATTACCACTAAATTGTTAATATGGTACATTAACTTTCAAAAAATACTTTATGTTAATCCCCTTAAATCTACTAATGTACAAGGGTAAAGGTTCAGGATGGGTCATTGCTATCTCAACCCCGTTCCATTTTTTTTTTATTTGTTTTCATCCTTATTAAAAAAACAAAAAACATAAAACAAAAAAAGTTAAACGAGGCAGGAAAGGGTATAAGAAATTCTCATACCTACCCTACCTACTTGTTTAATTTTATTTTTTTCATTTCTTCCAACTTGTTTATTTTTAAAATTTTAAATTTCGTTAAAAATAAATATGATTTATAAATAAATAAATATTATAAACATTTATAATTTATTTTTGTGAAAGTAATACTTTATTTATCTTAAAAAGTTGAAAAATGAAAAAAAAATCAATTAAAATAATTTTTTATTTAAAATTATATATAATTGGGATGAAATAAAATCATACTTGAATTCACCTTTAACCTATCCCAAGTTTTTAAAAATTTCCTAGACTCACCTCAACTTATTTATCTTTATCACAAACATTTCCATTAGGGATAGGGCGAGACCTATATATGACAAAACTCATTCCACTCCATGGGACAGGACAAGAAGGGTATCCCCCCAAAAAAAAACACCCATCCCATTATCAATATATATATATATATATATAAAACCACAAAGTTCCAAAGTGAGAGGGAGGCAAACCAGTCACTATTTTTGTCTCATAATTGGTCTAATTTTTAATAAAATTAAACTTAATAAATTTCTATTAATTTGTTACTTAAAAAAAACTAATAAAACTAGTCATAAAATTTACATCAAAAATATATTTCCAATCAATCCTGCAATATATTAAAACCAAAATAAATCAATTATTATCAATTTCAATAAAATCTGTCTAATGTTAACTCTAAAACGCAACTCACATCTTCATCTAACACAAGAAAACAGTCTAATCACCTGAGGGACATGAGACCAAACCAAATAAGTCAATTAAACTTTAGAGAAATATTTTTCTAAGTTTTCTTTCATCTTAGATGCAAAAAGCTCACATTAGACTCACAACTCAGGACTTTTCTTAATAGTACGGTAATTTTAAAAAGTTATTTTAAAATTATTGTAGTAAAAGAAGTTATTACAAATGTAGGGTAGTTTTTGCCACCTAGGAGAGAGGATGAACAGATAAATTTTTTTTTATTTTAAAAGATGAAATTTAAAAAATTTTTTTAAAAAAAAAATCCCAAATATAAAAAAAAAAAAAAAAAAAAAAATCCTCAAGGGAACTCGTTCCCTTGACGAATTTTTTTTTTTTTTTTTAATATTTGGGATTTTTTTTTAAAAAAATATTAATTTTTTTTCATGGGAACTTGTCTCTTCAAGAGAAGAGACGAGTTTCCTTAAGGAATTTTTTTTTTTTTTTTTAATTTGGGGATTTTTTGTAAAAAAAAATATATTTTTTCCATGGGAACTTGTCTCTTCAAGAGACGAGATCTCTTGAGGAATTTTTTTTTTTTTTTTTTTTAATTTGGGATTTTTTTTTTTTTTTTTTTTAATTTCATGGGAAACTCATCTCTTGAAGAGACGTGTTCCCTTAAGGAATTTTTTTATTTTTATTTTTTTTAATTTGGGAATTTTAAAAAAATATATATATATTTTTTTCATGGAAACTCGTCTCTTGAAGAGACAAGTTCCCTTGAGGAATTTTTTTATTTTTTATTTTATTTTTTAATTTGGGAATTTTTTAAAAATATATATATTAATTTTTTTTCATGGGAACTCGTCTCTTCAAGAGACGAGTTCCCTTGAGGAATTTATTTTATTTTATTTTTTAAAATTTGGGGATTTTTTGTAAAAAAAAATATATTTTTTCCATAGGAATTTGTCTCTTCAAGATACGAGATCCCTTGAGGAATTTTTTTTTATTTTTTTATTTTTTTATTTTTAATTTGGGAATTTTTTTTTTTTAAAAAAAAATTCATGGGAAACTCGTCTCTTGAAGAGACGAGTTCCCTTAAGGAATTTTTTTATTTTTTATTTTTTTTAATTTGGGAATTTTTTTAAAAAAAATATTTTTTTTTCATGGGAACTCGTCTCTTGAACAGATGAGTTCTCTTGAGGAATTTTTTTATTTTTTAATTTGGGAATTTAAAATATATATATATATATATATATATATATATATATATATATATATATATATATATTTTCCATGGGAACTTATCTCTTGAAAGAGACGAGTTCCCTTGAGGAATTTTTTTTTAAAAAAAAAAAACTATTTTTTTTCATGGGAACTCGTCTCTTCAAGAGACGAGTTCCCTTGAGGAAATTTTTTTTTCTTTTTTTTTTAAAAAAAATTTGAGGAAATTATTTTTTTTTTAATAATTTGGGAAATTTCTTTTTTTAAAAAAAAAAATCATGGGAATGAGGAATTTATTTATTTATTTTTAATTTGGGATTTTTTTTTTTTTTTAAATTTCATGGGAACTCATCTCTTGAAGAGATGAGTTCCCTTGAGGAATTTATTTATTTATTTATTTTTTTAATTTGAGAATTTAAAAAAATATATTTTTTTTCCATGGGAACTCGTCTATTCAAGAGACAAGTTCCCTTGAGGATTTTTTTTTTTTTTTTTTAATTTGGGATTTTAAAAAAAATAATAATAATATTTTTTTTTCATGGGAACTCCTCTCTTGTAAAGACGAGTTCCCTTGAGGATTTTTTTTTTTAAATTTTTTATATTTGGGATTTTTTTTTTATGGAAACTCATCTCTTCAAGAGATGAGTTCCTATGAGGAATTTTTTTTTTTTTTTTTAATTTGGGATTTATATATATATATATATATATATATTCAAGAGACGAGTTCCCCTTGAGGATTTTTTTTTTTTTTTATATATAATTTAAAATTTTTAATGGGAAATCATCTTGGGGATTTTTTTTAAAAAAATATTAAAATTTTCAAAAGACGATTTTATTTCCATTTAAAAAATAAATAAAAATTCAAAAGGGAAATTGTCTCTTGAGACGATTTCCCGGTAAAAAAAAAATAATATTTTTTTAATATTTATTACAAATTATAAAAAATAAAAAAAATTCCCAAGGGAAATCGACGAGTTCCCATGAAAAAAATAATATTTTTTTTTAAAAAAAATCCCAAATTATAAATAAATAAAAAATCCTCAAGAGAACTCGTGTCTTCAAGAGACGAGTTCCCTTGAAAAAAAAAATTAATCTTTTTTTTAAAAAAAAAATTAATCTTTTTTTTTAAAAAAAAATCCCAAATTATATTAAAAAAAAAAAAAAAATCCTAAGGGAACTCATCTCTTGAAGAGACCCCTCTTGGCTGCCGACGTCGCCCGAGATAGCCGGAATCGCCATGGAAAGAACGGACGGGCGGCAGCAGCCACACCTGAGCTCCCATCTGCCACGTTGCGCGCTCAGGCGTGGCCAGACCGCCCCCCACCCTTTTTCTTTTCTTTTGTTTTTTTTGTTTGAATTTTGAGTGTGCTCCACGTGGCACCCCCACCAAGCCATATTTTGGGCCACAATTCGGCCCAATTTCGTAGGCCTTTATTTGTTGTTTTTTTTTTAAAAAAAAAAAATCTTGAACTCGTCTCTTGAAGAAACGAGTTCCATGAAAAAAAATAATATATTTTTTTAAAAAAATCCCAAATTAAAAAAAAAAAATCCTGAAGGGAACTCGTCTCTTGAAGAGATGAGTTCCCATGAAAAAAAATTAATATATATTTTTTTAAAAAAATCCCAAATTAAAAAAAAAAATCATCAAAGGAACTCGTCTCTTGAAAACACGAGTTCCATGAAAAAAGATAATATATATATATATTTTAAATCTCAAATTAAAAAAAAAAAGAAAAATCCTCAAGGGAACTCGTCTCTTCAAGAGACGAGTTCCCATGAAAAGATATTAATATTTTTTTTAAAAAAATCCCAAATTATAAAATAAATAAAAAATTTTGGGAAATCGTCTCTTCCAAAGACGAAGAGACGATTTCCCATTAAAAAAAATTAATTTTTTTTTAAAAAGTCCCAAATTATATAAAAATAAAATAAAATTGGGAAATCATCTCTTCTTGAGGATTTTTTTTTTATATTTATAATTTGGGATTTTTTAAAAAAATATTATTTTTTTAATGGGAAATCGTCTTCAAGAGACAATTTCCCTGAAGGATTTATTTATTTATTTATTTTAATTTGGGATTTTTTTAAAAAAAATATATTATTTTTTTTCATGGGAACTCGTCTCTTCAAGAAACAATTTACCTTGGGAATTTTTTTTTTATAATTTGTAATAAATATTAAAAAAAATATTAATTTTTTTAATGGGAAATCGTCTCTTGAAGAAACGATTTCCCTTTTGAATTTTTATTTATTTTTTAAATGGAAATAAAATCGTCTTTTGAAAAGACGATTTTGGTTAAAAAAAAAAATTTATCCGTTCACCCTCTCTCATAGGTGGCAAAAACTACCATATATTTGTAATAACTTTTTCTACTACAGTAATTTAAGAATAATTTTTTAAAATTACCGTACTATTAAGAAAAGTCCCTTTTTTTTTTTTGTATTGTGAGCATTCAATAGATAAAACTAGAAAGAGTGTGACCTTTTTATGACAACTTTAGAAACCGGGGGTTAAAAGAGACATTACAAATTGAAGCTTTTGAGAGGAACCTCAAGAGTATACTGGGAAGCCATGGTGGAACAAGTAGAGAGGAAGCCTCCGAAGGAAGGAGCAATGGTTGAACCACTTGACATTGTTGCCTACTCCAGGGAGGGTGTAAGAAACAACATAACCGAGGGAAGATCTAAACATTAAACATTGTACAATTATTATAAATGTCTTATACATTACGTGTGAAAATACCAAAAAAAATTATATTCAACATTTATGTTTGTATACAAGCAATATTTTGGATAGTTTGATATAAAAAACAAATGAAGAAAATGAAGAAAAACATACAAATATATTTACAATGGACAAACTTATACAATTAGTACAAATGTCTTGTATATTTGGTACAAATGTTTCGTACTTTGTAAAAATGTAAAAATATAGTATTTGACTTTTATATATGTGTGAAAATGTAAAAAAAAAAAAATAGTTAAGAGCATTTGGTACCTTGAGTGATGACTTCACCTAAAGAAAGGTTAATGAATATTATGTTCTCGATGGAAGAGCGACTCCGGTAAAATATATGGATTAAATTGATGCTTTTCTTTTGACGATGAAGTAGTTGAGTTATGAAAACGAGGTTTTGCTATCAGCATTGAAGGCAAGGATTCCCTAATATACTCCAATTCATATTCAATTTGTAGACCTTCAACTAACTACTCTTGCTAATGAGCATATCCAAGTCAATACATAAGATTAATTATTACGTATGATAATTGAAACCCTGTTTAAATAAATAATGACACAAATATAAAAAATATATATGTTTAAAAATAAATAAATAACAATGTAGAGAATTTCATAACTTAGCATCAAACCTATTGTAAGAAAGAGTATTATACAATGTAGGGTTTAGGATCAAAGTTAACCTAAGATCAAATTTAAGTCTTTAAGACCAATTCACATTCAAAACTAAGGTTTTAAGTTTCAAAAATATATCTCTTAAACCAATTAAATGGAGAAAATAAAATTACAAAGAAAATTTCTTCCTCATCGGTCTCTTTTATCTTGAAAACTAAAGGAAATATATATCAATATTTGAGATGGAAATTCATAATCTTAGAAACACAAAGAACAAAGAGAGTATGAAGAGATTATACCATCAGAGATTTTCCAAAAGGTTGGTAAACCATGGTAATCACCTTTGAGTCTTGCTGAGAAAAACAAACCTTAATTTTTATTTTTATTTTTTTTATCATTTTTTCTCTTGTGGTGTACATTTAAGAAAAACAAATCTTAAAAAAAAAAAAAAAAAACAAAAAACCAAATAATGCCAGAATTTGGGTTGAGAAACACCCAAAAGATAGTGGCCCAATACATGTGCCTAAGAAAATCTTCATGAGCCGATAAACATAGTCACAAAACTAGTAACAGCCTTGTAGTCATAGTTGGTGTAGTATGAGCAAGTGGGGTATGAAGTAGGTAGGTGAGTATTGCAATGAAATTTCCAGCACTGCTTCCTGAATTAAGAAATCACATACCCAAGTCTTAGTCGTCGTCGTCGTACCGTGTGAGAACCGGGAAGAATCTTTGCTCGTAGACTGGCTTTTGTAGTCTTTCTTTAACAATTACAAGTTATCTGAATTCCCTTCATCCTCCTATATAATATTGTTTTTGGTCTTGTTCTTGTTGCATTGTGGCTAGGCATCTCCATGGAAGGAAGGAGGATGAATCAAGTTCCTTTGTATGAATCAATTTCTCTGCTCTTTTTTTTTTCAATCCTTGAATCGAATCATTGCTTAGTTCTTGCTTTAATTTCTCCATTTTCTGTTGAGTCTTTGATTTCAGGTTTAGCTCTGCAAGAGAACTGGGAAATTTAATTGTGACCTCCAATCCAATCGACTCTGCTTTGACTAAAATTCTTGAGCTTCAAAGAGACCAAACAGCCTTGCTTTCCCCCGTTCAATACAGAGTTTTTTATCCATCTCCCAAGTGCACAATTGTAGCTTTTGTCTCTTCACCTGACTGCACTCAAAACCCTCTTCCTGGACAAGGAGATTTAGTTCCGTCTCCTCTCTTTGACTTCCTCTGCACCGAAGAATACAAGTCCGTCTCCATTAACAGAGCTGCATTAACCCTCTTTACCTCTCTCCACAATCATCTCTCTGGACTAAAAACTCAGGTCAAAATATGATAGTTGTTTTTATTTTCGTTTCCTTTTTGTTAACAATTGTGAGACATGAAACAGCTTGACCATGAGATCTCTCTCATAGAGTCAAACTACCTGAAGAAGAAGAAGACGTTACACATATCCATCTGCGTTGCATCATCGCATTACCCATTGATCGGTTGTGATTCAACTCTTAATAGGAAGACAGTAGAACTGGTGTTGGTATCTGTTTTTAGATCAGCTTATATGTATCTTGTTTCTAAAAAAGGTAAGTTTAGAAGTGAGATTAGTGGGATTATTCTGACATGGATTTCATATGGTTACCTGTTTGCAGTTGACTGGGATTGAAGGTCAATTAATCATCACTGGGCACTCCCTGGGAGGATCCGTTGCTTCTCTCTTCACCTTATGCCTGCTAGATGGAAATTTATTAAAACCCAAATGCCGCCCCTTTTGTATCACCTTTGGTTCACCCCTCATCGGCGGCTTTGGCCTCCAACACTCCACATGGAATTCTTTCTTCCTGCATGTAGTGTCTAACCAAGACCCAGTCCCCGGTCTCTTCCTCCCATCTGGCAGAGGCAGATCTACGCCCACATCCTCCCATTCACAAACTACCGGTTACAAGCCCTTTGGGACATATCTCTTGTGCTCTGAACTTGGTTGTGCTTGTTTTGAAAACCCTGATTTAATTTTGGGATTGCTGAAAGTCATATCATCCGAGGTTGCCGGAGGATTGCAGGATGTTGATTATGGGGAGATTTTAAGAAACCTCAAGGAGAGGGCAATCTGCAAGGGACTTCAGCAGGTGGGTAAAAGGTTTGCAGATCCTTTTACAGCTGGGATCATCATGGACCTTGAGATAATTGGATTTGATCAAACAAAGGTAAACAGCTAGCTTTCTCCCATCTAATGATGTTATGAAACATGGTTTACACTTCACCAAATACTGCAACAACTGCCCTATTTAGATTTACCGTCTTGTTCTTTGGGATCTTCCATAACTAGACTCATTTTTTAATTTCATGGCAGCTGCTGCAGCATAACATTGATATCGAGACTGTGATAAGCACAATGGGAGAGGAAGCCAAAAACCCAACCAAAAAAAATAAAGCTTTCGATGCCAAGATTCTGAATTACAAAAAAAAAGACATGGCCGGGCTAGAATGGTATAAGAAGAAATCAAAAGATACGAACAATGGTTACTACGATTGCTTCAAAAACTGGTGCTCCGAAAACCAGGACAATGAAAGGGACAGTAAAAGGGGAAATCACATTGAAAGGTCAAGGGAAAGGCGCAAAGCGGAAGACATGCAAATTAAAAGGGACAGTAAAAGGGAAAATCACATTGTAGTGTTAAGCGAAAGTCTCAAAGTGTACTGGGAAGACATGGTTGCACAAGTACAGAGGAAGCCCCAGAAGGAAGGAGCAACATTTCGAACCCGTTGGCTCTATGCAGGGACGGTTTATAGAAGAATGGTTGAACCACTGGACATTGCTGCCTTCTACGGAGAGGGTGGAACAGACTACATAAACAATGGAAGATCTCTTCATTACAAGCTGTTGCAGCAATGGTATGAGGAAGATGTGAAACCCCCCTCTAAGGATAAGCTTGCTTCCAAGAAGCAAAAGGTGTCTGGTATCCTAACTGAGGATTCTTGCTTTTGGGCACATGTGGAGGAGGCTATCTTGTCATGCGAATTGCTTAAGAGTGAAAACTGTACTCTTGAGCAGGAAAAATCATCATGGGATAATCTGGTTAAGTTCGAGGAGTATGTAATGGAACAGATTAACAACTATGCAGTGTCCCCTGAGATTTTCTTGGGGGAAAGCAGCTTCATGAAATGGTGGGGACTGTATGAGGGCTACATATGTACTCGCAGTAATTCCCATAGGTCACCATTGATCAGCTTTATGAAGAATGGAGGTTATGCAGAGTATCTTTAGAGGGGCAATCCAGTTTGTGTGTTGTGCTTATTGTTTTGTGAGCATCCAATGGATAGAACTAGAAAGAGTGTGAACTTTTTCCTTTTTTTCTTTTAGTTGCTGCCCATATTCTCAGCACTAATTTCTTCCTTCTTTTCCTCAGTTTTTTGTTAAGAAATGAATATTATGATGTTGCGGGGATGCACTTTCATTTTTGTTCCATTACATTGTGTTTTATTCATATCCTAAACAAATAAATGTAAACAAGAAAATCAAATGAGACTTCAAAGAGTCTTTTCCTTTTAAAGCAAGGGAAAAAAAGGACATGTTTGTTTACTTCCACAGCTGGGTAGGTTCAACTCCAGCAAAATTGGCAACAACTTCCCATTGAAAAATTCCTTTTAAGCTTGGATGACATAAAACTAGATATGTTCCAGCTAGAATGGTACAACAAAGAAACCAAAAGATGAGCACAATGGGTTATTATGACAGCTTTAGAAACCTGGGGTGTAAAAGAGACATTAAAATGGAACCGAGGGGAAGACATTGTAGAACAAGTAAAGAGGAAGCCTCACCAGGAAGGGGCAGCTTTGCAAACCCTCTGGCTCTGTACAGGAACGAATTATAGAAAGATGGTTGAACCACTTGACATTGCTGCCTACCACAGGGAGGGTGGAAGAAACTACATAACCAATGGAGGATGTAAACAAACATGTCCTTTTACTAATTGTGACCTCCAATCTAATCGACTCTGCTTTGACTAAAATTCTTGGGCTTCAAAGAGACCAAACAGCCTTGCCTTCCCCCGTTCAATACAGAGTTTTTTATCCATCTCCCAAGTGCACAATTGTAGCTTTTGTCTCTTCGCCTGACTGCACTCAAAACCCTCTTCCTGGACAAGGAGATTTAGTTCCCTCTCCTCTCTTTGACTTCCTCTGCACCGAAGAATACAAGTCCGTCTCCATTAACAGAGCTGCATTAACCCTCTTTACCTCTCTCCACGATCATCTCTCTGGACTAAAAACTCTGGTCAAAATATGATAGTTGTTTTTATTTTCGTTTCCTTTTTGTTAACAATTGGGAGACATGAAACAGCTTGACCATGAGATCTCTCTCATAGAGTCAAACTACCTGAAGAAGAAGAAGACGTTACACATATCCATCTGCGTTGCATCATCGCATTACCCATTGATCGGTTGTGATTCAACTCTTAATAGGAAGACAGTAGAACTGGTGTTGGTATCTGTTTTTAGATCAGCTTATATGTATCTTGTTGCTAAAAAGGGAAAGTTTAGAAGTGAGATTAATGGGATTATTCTGACATGGATTTCATATGGTTACTGTTTTGCAGTTGACTGTGATTGAAGGTCGATTAATCATCACTGGGCACTCGCTGGGAGGATCCGTTGCTTCTCTCTTCACCTTATGCCTGCTAGAAGTCATTAATATATCAAAACCCAAATGCTGCCCCATTTGCATCACCTTTGGTTCACCCCTCATAGGCGACTTTGGCCTCCAACACTCCAATTGGAATTCTTTCTTCTTGCATGTAGTGTCCAACCAAGATCTAGTCCCCGGACTCTTCCTCCCATCCGGCAGATCTCCTCCCACATCCTCCCATTCACAAACTACTGGTTACAAGCCCTTTGGGACTTATCTCTTGTGCTCTGAACTTGGTTGTGCTTGTTTTGACAACCCTTATTTAATTTTGGAATTGCTGAAAGTCAATATCATCAGAGGTTGCCGGAGGATTGCGGGATGTTGATTACAGGAAGATTTTAATAAACCTCAAGGAGAGGGCAATCTTCAAGGGACTTCAGCAGGTGGGTGAAAGGTTTGCAGATCCCTTGTCAGCCGGGATCATCATGGACCTTGAGATAATTGGATTTGATCAAACAAAGGTAAACAGCTTTCTCCCAATTAATGATGTAGCACGGTTTACACTCAACTTCACCAAAACCTGCAACAACTGCCCTATTGAGATTTGCCTTCCTGTTCTTTGGGTTCTTCTATAACTTCTCATTTTTTCAATTCATGGCAGCTGTTGCGGCACAACATTGATATCAACACTGTGATAAGGATACTGGGAGTGGAAGCCAGAATCCTAACCCACAAAAATAAAGCTTCTGATGCCAAGAAACTGAATGACATAAAAATACACATGGCCCAGCTAGAATGGTATAAGAAGAAATCAAAAGATCTGAACAAGGGTTACTACGACTGCTTCAAAAACCAGGGGTCAAAAGGGGACATTAAAATTGAACAGTATAGGGGACACCTCACAATATACTGGAAAGACATGGTTGCACAAGTACAGAGGAAGCCCCAGAAGGAAGGAGCATCATTTCGAACCAGTTGGCTCTATCCAGGGACAACTTATAGAAGAATGGTTGAACCACTGGACATTGCTGCCTTCTACAGAGAGGGTAGAACAGACTACATAAAGAATGGAAGATCTCCTCATTACAAGCTGTTGCAGCAATGGTATGAGGAAGATGTGAAGCCCCCATCCAGAGATAAGCTCGATTCCAAGAAACTAAAGGTGTCTGGTATCCTAACTGAGGATTCTTTGTTTTGGGCACATGTGGAGGAGGCTATCTTGTCATGCGAATCGCTCAAGAGTGCAAACTCTACTCTTGAGCAGAGAAAATCATCATGGGACAATCTGGTTAAGTTTGGGGAGTATGTAATGGAACAGATTGGAAACTATGCAGTGTCCCCTGAGATTTTCTTGGGGGAAAGCAGCTTCATGAAATGGTGGGGAGTGTATGAGGACTACATAGATGCTTCCAATAATTCCTATGGGTCACCATTGATCAGCTTTATGAAGAACCGTAGTTATCGACTGTATGGTTAGAGGGCAATCCAGTTTGTGTATTGTGTTTTATTGGGACTTTTCTCTTCGGTAATTTAAAAAAGTTATTTTTAAATTATTGTAGTAAAAGAAGTTATTACAAATGTAGGGTAGTTTTTGCCACTTAGGAGAGAGGGTGAACGGATAATTTTTTTATTTATTTCAAAAGATGAAATCATCTTTTCAAAAGATGATTTTAAAATTTTTTTTAAAAAAAATCCCAAATATAAAAAATAAAAAAAATAAAAAAAAAATCCTCAAGGGAACTCGTCTCTTCAAGAGATGAGTTCCCATGAAAAAAAATTAATATTTTTTTTTAAATCCCCAATTAAAAATAAATAAAAAAATCCTCAAGGGAACTCGTCTCTTCAAAGAGATGAGTTCCCTTGACAATTTTTTTTTTTTTTTTTTTTTTTTTTTTTTTTTTTTTACATTTGGGATTTTTTTTAAAAAAAAAATATTAATTTTTTTTCATGGGAACTCGTCTCTTCAAGAGACAGTTCCCTTGAGGAATTTTTTTTTTTTTTTTTTTTAAATTTGAGGATTTTTTGTAAAAAAAATATATTTTTTCCATGGGAACTTGTCTCTTCGAGAGACGAGATCCCTTGAGGAATTTTTTTTATTTATTTATTTTTAATTTGGGAATTTTTCTTTTTTTAAAAAAAAAATTCATGGGAAACTCGTCTCTTGAAGAGACGAGTTCCCTTAAGGAATTTTTTTATTTTTTATTTTTTTTAATTTGAGAATTTTTTTAAAAAAATATTTTTTTTTTCATGGGAACTCGTCTCTTCAAGAGACGAGTTCCCTTGAGGATTTTTTTTTTTAAAAAAAAAAAAATTTGAGGAAATTATTTTTTTCTTTTTATAATTTGGGAATTTTCTTTTTTTAAAAAAAAAATAATGGGAATGAGGAATTTATTTATTTATTTTTAATTTGGGATTTTTTTTTAAAAAAAAAAATGTCATGGGAACTCATCTCTTGAAGAGACGAGTTCCCTTGAGGAATTTATTTATTTATATTTTTTTTAATTTGGGAATTTAAAAAAAAATATTTTTTTTCCATGGGAACTCGTCTATTCAAGAGACAAGTTCCCTTGATGATTTTTTTTTTTTTTTTTTGGGGATTTTTTTTTAAAAAAATATTAATTTTTTTTCATGGGAACTCGTCTCAAGAGACGAGTTCCCTTGAGGATTTTTTTTTTTAATTTTTTATATTTGGGATTTTTTTTATGGAAACTCGTCTCTTCAAGAGACAAATTCCCTTGAGGAATTTTTTTTTTTTTTTTTTTAATTTGGGATTTAAAAATATATATATATATATATTAATTTTTTCATGGGAACTCGTCTCTCAAGAGACGAGTTCCCCTTGAGGATTTTTTTTTTTTTTTTTATAATTTGGAATTTTAAAAAAAAAAATATATTAAAATTTTTTATGGGAAATCGTCTTGGGGATTTTTTTTTAATTTGGGATTTTTTTAAAAAAAATATTAAATTTTTCAAAAGACGATTTTATTTCCATTTAAAAAACAAATAAAAATTCAAAAGGGAAATTGTCTCTTGAGACGATTTCTTGATAATAAAAAATAATATTTTTTTAATATTTATTACAAATTATAAAAAATAAAAAAAATTCCCAAGGGAAATCGACGAGTTCCCATGAAAAAAATAATATTTTTTTTTAAAAAAAATCTCAAATTATAAATAAATAAAAAATCCTCAAGAGAACTCGTGTCTTCAAGAGACGAGTTCCCTTGAAAAAAATTATTTTTTTTTTTAAAAAAAATCCCAAATTATATAAAATAAAAAATAAAAAAAAAATCATAAGGGAACTCATCTCTTGAAGAGACCTCTCTTGGCTGCCGACGTCGCCCGAGATAGCCGGAATCGCCATGGAAAGATCGGACGGGTGGCAACCCTCCTGGGCAAAAGGGAAGGGGCAGCAGCAACACCTGAGCACCCAGCTGCCACGTGGCGCGCTCAGGCGTGGCCAGACCGCCCCCCACCCTTTTTCTTTTCTTTTGTTTTTTTTGTTTGAATTTTGAGTGTGCTCCACGTGGCAACCCCACCAAGCCATATTTTGGGCCACAATTCCACCCAATTTCGCAGGCCTTTATTTATTGTTTTTTTTTAAAAAAAAAAAAATCCTGAACTCGTCTCTTGAAGAGACGAGTTCCATGAAAAAAAATAATATCTTTTTTATAAAAAATCCGAGCTCCCATGAAAAAAAATTAATATTTTTTTTTAAAAAAAATCCCAAATTAAAAAAAAAAATCCTCAAAGGAACTCGTCTCTTGAAAACACTAGTTCCATGAAAAAAATAATATATATATATATATATATATTTTAAATCTCAAATTAAAAAAAAAAAAAAAAAATCCTCAAGGGGAAAAGATATTAATATTTAAAAAAAAAATCCCAAATTATAAAATAAATAAAAAATTTTGGGAAATCGTCTCTTCCAAATATGAAGAGACGATTTCCCATTAAAAAAAATTAATTTTTTTTTAAATTCCCAAATTATATAAAAAATAAATAAAATTGGGAAATCATCTCTTCTTGAGGATTTTTTTTTATATATATATTTATAATTTGGGATTTTTTTAAAAAAAATATATATATTATTTTTTTAATGGGAAATCGTCTTCAAGAGACGATTTCCCTGAAGGATTTTTTCATTTATTTTTTTTAATTTGGGATTTTTTAAAAAAAGATATTAATTTTTTTTCATGGGAAAGAGACGAGTTCCTTGCGGATTTTTTTTTTTTTTTAATTTGGGATTTTTTAAAAAAAAATTTATTATTTTTTTTCATGGGAACTCATTTCTTCAAGAGACGATTTCCCTTGGGAATTTTTTTTTTTATAATTTGTAATAAATATTAAAAAAATATTAATTTTTTTTAATGGAAATAAAAATGCAAAAGGGAAATTGTCTCTTGAGACGATTTCCCGGTAAAAAAAAATAATATTTTTTAAATATTTATTACAAATTATAAAAAATAAAAAAAAAATTCCCAAGGGAAATCGATGAGTTCCCATGAAAAAAAACAATATTTTTTTTTAAAAAAAATTCCAAATTATAAATAAATAAAAAATCCTCAAGAGAACTCGTGTCTTCAAGAGATAAGTTCCCTTGAAAAAAATTAATATTTTTTAAAAAAAAATCCCAAATTATATAAAAAAAAAAAAAAAATCCAAAGGGGACTCATCTCATGAAGAGACCCCTCTTGGCTACCGACGTCGCCCGAGATAGCCGGAATCGCCATGGAAAGAACGGACGGGCGGCAGCCCTCCTGGGCAAAAGGGAAGGAGCAACAGCCACACCTGAGCACCCATCTGCCACGTGGCGCGCTCAGGCGTGGCCAGACCGCCCCCCACCATTTTTCTTTTCTTTTGTTTTTTTTGTTTGAATTTTGAGTGTGCTCCACGTGGCACCCCCACCAAGCCATATTTTAGGCCACAATTCGGCCCAATTTCGCAGGCCTTTATTTATTGTTTTTTTTTTTAAAAAAAAAAAAATCCTGAACCCTTGAAGAGATGAGTTCCATGAAAAAAAAAAATATATTTTTTTTAAAAAAATCCCAAATTAAAAAAGAAAAAAAAAATCCTTAAGGGAACTCGTCTCTTGAAGAGACGAGCTCCCATGAAAAAAAATTAATATATTTTTTTAAAAAAAATCCCAAATTAAAAAAAAAAAAAATCCTCAAAGGAACTCGTCTCTTAAAAACACGAGTTCCATGAAAAAAAATAATATATATATATATATATATATATATATATATATATATTTTAAATCTCAAATTTAAAAAAAAAAAAATCCTCAAGCCATGAAAAGATATTAATATTTTTTTAAAAAAAAATCCCAAATTATAAAATAAATAAAAAATTTTGGGAAATCGTCTCTTCCAAAGACAAAGAGACGATTTCCCATTAAAAAAAATTAATTTTTTTTTACAAAAGTCCCAAATTATATAAATAAAATAAAATAAAATTGGGAAATCATCTCTTCTTGAGGATTTTTTTTTTTTTTTTATAATTTGGGATTTCTAAAAAAAATATATATTATTTTTTTAATGGGAAATCGTCTTCAAGAGACGATTTCCCTGAAGGATTTATTTATTTATTTTTTTTTTAATTTGGGATTTTTTTAAAAAAAATATTAATTTTTTTCATGGGAAAGAGACGAGTTCCTTGAGGATTTTTTTTTTTTTTTTTATAATTTGGGATTTTTTTTAAAAAAAAATATTATTTTTTTTCATGGGAACTCGTCTCTTCAAGAGACGATTTCCTTTGGGAATTTTTTTTTTATAATTTGTAATAAATATTAATTTTTTTAATGGGAAATCGTCTCTTGAAGAGACGATTTCCCTTTTGAATTTTTATTTATTTTTTAAATGGAAATAAAATCGTCTTTTGAAAAGACGATTTTGGTTTAAAAAAAAAAATTTATCAATTCACCCTCTCTCATAGGTGGCAAAAACTACCATATATTTGTAATAATAATAGTAATAATAAGAAATGAACTTCAGGAAATTGAACAGCTAGAGTGTAGATTTTTAATAATAATAGTAATAATAAGAAATGAACTTTAGGAAATTAAATTACGAGGATATGGATTTTTAATAATAATAATAATAATAATAATAATAATAATAATAACAATAAGGCTTTGAGATAGTAATAATAAATAATAATAATAATAACAATAAGGCTTTGAAATAATAATGATAACAAAATTTTGAAAGTTGAATTAATAGCAATAACAATAACAATATTTTAAAAGTTCAATTAACAAAAAATAATAATAATGAGATTTTGAAATAATAATAATAATAATAATAATAATAATAAGATTTTGAAATAATAATAATAATAATAATAATAATAATAATAATAAGGTTTTGAAAGTGGCATTAATAGCAATAATAAGAATAATATTTTAAAAGTTGAATTAATAATAATAATACTAATAATATTTTAAAAGTTGAATTAATAATAATAATAACAAGATTTTGAAATAATAATAATGACAAGATTTTGAAATAATAATAATATTTTAAAAGTTGAATTAATTAATAATAATAATAATACTAATATTTTAAAAGTTGAATTAATTAATAATAATAATAATACTAATATTTTAAAAGTTGAATTAATAATAATAATAATACTAATATTTTAAAAGTTGAATTAATTAATAATAATAATAATACTAATATTTTAAAAGTTGAATTAATAATAATAATAATAATAATATTTTAAAAGTTGAATTAATAATAATAATACTAATAAGATTTTGAAAGCTTGGATTAATAATAATAATAATAATATTAATAAAATTTCGAGCGTTCTAATTGATGATAATGATGATAATAATAATAGTAATAGTAATAATAATAATAATTAAATAATAATAATAATAACAATGATAAGATTTGAAAAATTGAACAAATAATAATAATGACAAAGATAATAATAATAATAATAATAGTTATAATAATAATAATAGTAATGATAATAATAATTAATAATAATAATAGCAATAATAATAATTAATAATGAAGATATCCGTTAATAATAATAATAATAATAATATCTGCTAATAATAATAATAATAATATTCGTTAATAATAATAATGATAATAAACCGTTAACAATAATAATAATAATAATAATATCCGTTAATAATAATAATAATAATAATATTCGTTAACAATAATAATAATAACATTCGTCAATAATAATAATAATAACAGTGATAATAAAAATAATAACAATAATAGGCCTTGGACTTCAAAAATGGGCCTTGGACTTCAAAAACGGGATTGGGCCTTGAGGTGGCTGGCATGGAGGACATGAGGCCCTCCATCAGCTTGCTTGGGTTGGGCTGCTTCTCAAGCCCAAAATCTGCCACCAATGGGTAGGCCCCAAAGCTCCATCACCTTCACAGCCCGCCCCTCCACCTGGGCATCGCCATCTCCACCAGCAACGACGCAATGGAGGAGGAAAAGGGAGGGCGGCTATCCAGCAGCATTCCATGCAAACGCTGCCGCTGCGGTGGCGGGCGCAACCGCCCACGATGGCCGGAGCAGGTCGCTGAACCACGCATCTTCTCTCGATGAAGGCGCCGGAGGCGACGAGGACTATGAGGGCGGAGGTGGTTGAGATGGCGAGGGCAGGAACCACCGCATGCCGCTTCGGATTGGCGTCGATCTTGCTATGCCGGCTGCGCTAGAGAAGAGACGCATGGAGAGGAGAAAGAGGAAGGAAAAGAGAAAGAGAAGAAGAAAGAGAAAAGGTGGTGGGGGGATGTGGTGTGGTGTAGAGAGAGAAACGGGTTTGTGGGGGTGGCAAGGCGTTCGCATGATGGATCCATATGGTATTATCAAATGGCATGAAAATGTATCCATCAACAAGCCTACGGTCAAGCCTTTCTTGCATCTCCTCAATCATTAGAGCATAAAGGAGATGGTCCATATTCAGCAACAAGTGAAACAAGCTTAGATTCTATAAAAATAAACGAAAACCCCCAACAAAACACCATCAAACCCCCATATAGGATCTCATATATATTCGGATAATGCTATAAAGAGGACTGAACGTAATCAAAAGAAGGATACCTGAACCTCCGCCCTTCAAGGTGCTTCCCCTCTGGTTCCTTGCTCGGTCCTCCCTAAGGTGTCCTCCTCTCCAGATCCCTCCCAGCTCTATTTCCCCTGTTCTTGTGTCTTCCTCAGCAAGTCACTACCGGCTCCACTGCTCCTCTCGTCAGCAAGGATGGAGTCTCTGACCATCAGCATGCCTGCTGCCATGCCCATGCAATTGATTTTCCGGGTGTAGAGAAAAGAGGGCCCCCACTTATCTCAAGTGTTGCCTGGTATACCAACCTCAAAGGGGGTTTACAAATATGCCCCTCTTCAGTAGAGCTCACGAGTGTAAAGAATGTGAACACTGGAGTGAAAGCAAGTGTGAGTAATGAGTGGAATGAAGTGAACTCTACCGAAGAAACCAAGAGACCCCCACAACGATGCTAGTGAAACACGAACTCACTCAAACTAACAGACAAACACGAAGGCTCTAAACCTGAGAGAAAATGATGTCTCAAAATGTTTCCGAAGCCACATAGAGGACCCAGGCTTCTCCTAAGACGTCTCTAAAAGTGACTCGAAATACCAGAATGAGTAACGGTCGAACCACTCTAGAAGTACGGGAAAGAATGTGCCAGAAGGAGACTATCCTAAGTGAACTATATGAAAATGACAAATGTAGGGTGCTCAATAACATGACAGAAATATGTATCGTGAACTCAAAGGACATCGTTATAAGTAGTGAGAAGGGAGATATGAAAGGATAATGACGAATAGGCGATAAGCACGGGGTGACAAGGTGAGGAAAACGAGGATAAACGCAAATCCATGAAGGCAACACACGCAATGCTAGTGGATATGAATGTCGGGGCTTATGACTCTAAATGATACAGATGAGAAGGAATGACTCTGAACGTCAAAACACGAAAAGGCCATGACTCAAGGTGCCTGAAGGGACAATGTACAATGGCTCTGGATGCCAAACTAAAGAAAGATGGTGGCATCGAATGCCTGAATGAGTATGAAAAATGGCTCTGAACGCCAAAACTAGAGAGAATCAAAATGCATGAATGGGTACGAAAAGCGGCTCTAAATGCCAAAACTTAAAGAAAAAAAATGGTAATGGCTATGGATGTGGATATGGGACTACGACTCCGAGCTTCAAACCGAGAATGACTATGGAAATGTGATGATGGCTCTGAACGCCGAAACTGAAAATAGTGATGGCTCTGAATACCAAAACTGAGAAGCGATGATGGCTTTGAACGCCAGAATTGAGAACGATGATGGCTCTGAACGCTAAACTGAATAAGCGATGATGGCTCTGAAAGCTAAACTGAAAATCGATGATGGCTCTGAACGCTAAACTGAAAATCAATGATGGCTCTGAACGCCAAAACTGAGAACGATGATGGCTTTGAACGCCAAACTGAAAATAGCGATGGCTCTGAATGCCAAAACGCCAAAACTGAGAATGATGATGGCTCCGAACGCCGAAAATGATGATGGCTCTGAATGTCGAAACTGGAAATCGATGATGGCTCTGAACGCCAAACTGAAAATAGTGATGCCAAATGGAAAATGCTGATGGCTCTGAATGCCGAGACTGAGAAGTGATGATGGCTCTGAACGCCGAAACTGAAAATAGTGATGGCTCTGAACACCAAAACTGAGAAGCCATGATGGTTTTGAACGCCAGAACTGAGAACGATGATGGCTTTGAACGCTAAACTGAATAAGCGATGATGGCTCTGAACGCTAAACTGAAAATAGATGATGGCTCTGAACGCCAAACTGAGAATGATGATGGCTCTGAACGCCGAAAATGATGATGGCTCTGAACGCCGAAACTGGAAATCGATGATGGCTCTGAACGCCAAACTGAAAATAGTGATGCCAAATGGAAAATGTCGATGGCTTTGAAAGCCGAGATTGAGAAGTGATGATGGCTCTGAACGCCGAAACTAAAAATAGTGATGGCTCTGAACACCAAAACTGAGAAGCGATGATGGTTTTGAACGCCAAAACTGAGAACGATGGTGGCTCTGAATGCTAAACTGAATAAGCGATGATGGCTCTGAACGCTAAACTGAAAATCGATGATGGCTCTGAACGCCAAACTGAGAATGATGATGGCTCTGAACGCCGAAAATGATGATGGCTCTGAACGCCGAAACTGGAAATCGATGATGTCTCTGAACGCCAAACTGAAAATAGTGATGCCAAATGGAAAATGCCGATGTCTCTGAATGCCGAGACTGAGAAGTGATGATGGCTCTGAACGCCGAAACTAAAAATAGTGATGGCTCTGAACACCAAAACTGAGAAGCGATGATGGTTTTGAACGCCAGAACTGAGAACGATGGTGGCTTTAAACGCTAAACTGAATAAGCATGATGACTCTGAACGCTAAACTGAAAATCGATGATGGCTCTGAACGCTAAACTGAGAATGATGATGGCTCTGAACGCCGAAATTGAAAAGTGATGGTGGCTCTGAACGCCGAACTACAAGGAAATGATGAGAGGGAAATATGCCCCAGTGTGGCATGCCACTACAAATCTCAATCCGTTGGAAAGGTCTGAATATAAGCCCTAAAAGACGCTCTGCTAGCTAGTCAGAATGATCAGGTCGACGATGAACATAGTCTCAGGGCCTCCCCCAAGAAATCACGAGGTCTGGCAGAGTGTCGTAATGAGCCGAACTCCCCTCTAACTCATAATGCTCTGCTTGAAGGACCTATCGTCGTCTCGAACGGATAATATGATAGTCTCAGGGAGTAGTCTGGTAAGAGACACACCATGATCTCGACATAACCATCTACTGAATAGTCCTAACCAATGAGGCAATCCAAACCCGAACATCGTGCTCCACTGAAAGCTCATCTCGACGAAAATCACAGGAATAGCAATCAGTAAGGCAAATACAGTATATCCCGGCTGAGTGATGGAAACTATGAAGGATCTGTGAGAGAACGATCGCCTCCCTAGCCAAACGAGGGAAATATGCCCCAGTATGGCATCGTATATACCCGATCTGTCCTGATAGCTCAAGAGTAACTCCATGGGGACGTACAAAGGATCTAACATGTACCTCGCTAAAATGGTGACGAGGGAATCCACGTGCCCGAGATAACTCTGTCCAGGAATCACGACTATATCAGAAAACGTGAATCTGGCTTAAAGGCTCCAGAGAGGCTCCAGAGAGTATCAGGACACAATGAAATCAAATCATCAATCCGACACATCTCGTAACTGAGGGCGATCACGTAAAAGCGAGAATCTGCAAATCTCGATCGAGAGTGAAAATATGTCCTAGCATGGCATCAAATGTGTGACAAGTCAGGAAAGTCAAATGACGTCGAATCATGCATCAACAGATATGTAATCTCGGTCATCCGAATCCATAACAGCATCGCGCTCTTCAAGCTAAGATGCATCTCTCAAATAGAGGGACATGATGGCATCTGAGTGCCGAGAAGTGCGTGCCTAATTGGATGACTCTCGAGAGGCTCCACTAAGGAATCATCATAACAATAGCGAACAAATCATCGTCTCGGCACGTACTCCATAAGTGGGAACGATCATGTAACTCTTTGGAGATCTCCAAACCTCATCCGAAATGGAAATATGCCCCAGTGTGGCATCAAATATACGATAAGTCAGAAATCCGGTAATACAGAGTCATCTATCATCGGACATGTGATCTCTGTGATCCAAATCAAATCCAAACATCTAGGGAACGTCTCTCAGAATAAAAAGTATGAAAACAACCTAATGTCGAGAAATGCAGACCTGGATGAGTGGCTCCATCGGGGCTCCACTGAGGGATCATCATAAAATAGTGAAAACGTCATCGTCTCAGCGCATACCCCACAAGTGGGGATAAACATGCAACTCCATGAAGATCGGCAAATCTCATCCAAAACGGAAATATGCCCCAGCATGGCATCAGGTGTATAGTAGGTCTGGCTGAATGGCCCCAAAGAGGCTCCACTGAAGGATCGCCATAAAATAGCAACCACGCCATCATCTCAATACCTATATCGTGAAATGGGGATAAGCATGCAAACCCGTGAGGATTTGTAAAATCATATCTGAAACGGAAATATGCCTCAGTATGGGCTCTGAATGCCGATACTGAGAAGTGCTGGCTCTGAACGCCGAAACTGAAAAAACGACGAGGATGGCTCTGAACACCGATACTGAGAGAATAATAGCTCTGTAAGCCAAATCAAAAAGCTAACTCTAAACACTAAACTAGAAGAATAATGGCTCTGGAAGCCAAACCAAAAAACTAACTCTAAATGCTAAACTGAGAAAATAATAGCTCTGGAAGCCAAACCAAAAAGCTAACTCTAAACACTAAACCAGAAGAATAATGGCTTTAGAAGCCAAACCAAAAAACTAACTCTAAATGCTAAACTGAGAAAATAATAGCTCTGGAAACCAAACCAAAAAGCTAACTCTAAACACTAAACCAGAAGAATAATGGCTCTGGAAGCCAAACCAAAAAACTAACTCTAAGCACTAAACCAGAAGAATAATGGCTCTGGAAGCCAAACCAAAAAAACTAACTCTAAATGCTAAACCAGAAGAATAATGGCTTTGGAAGCCAAACCAAAAAACTAACTCTAAACACTAAACCAGAAGAATAATGGCCCTGGAAGCCAAACCAAAAAAACTAACTCTAACACTAAACTAGAAGGCCTATAGGTGAAAACCTACGGTGGTGATACAATAGAAAAAAAAAGCCCATAGATGCCAATCTATGGTGGTGAAACTCCCAAATGCCCACAAATAAAAATCCATGGTGGTGATAATCTCGAAGGCCCAAGGGTGAAAATCCATGGTGGTGAAATAACTGAAATAAATGCTCATAGATTAAAAAGTATGATGGTGAAAAACTGAAATAAAGGGGGATGCCCTAAACAAACTAAAAATAGGGGGGATGCCCTAAACAAGATGACGGTAGGGGAATGCCCTAAACGAAATGACAGTAGGGGGATGCCCTAAACGAAATGACAGTAGGGGGATGCCCTAAACAAGATGATGGTAGGGGGATGTCCTAGGTGATAACTCATAAAGATCGACAGATGGGTCTGACAACCATGAAATCAACATGAGACACGGTAAACCCAAAGAGAGGGGGTATGCCCCGGTATGATGACTCGCAAAGATCAAAAAATAGATCGAGTAATGAGAGAAGTCTGCAAAACATCAATGAACTCAAGGATGGGGGTATGCCCCAGTATGACAACTCACAAAGGTCAAGAAATAGAATGAGCAGCGAGAAAGTCTGCAAAAGAGAATCGATGAACTCAAGGACGGGGGTATGCCCCAGTGTAAGATAGTAGTCAACATGGGACACAGAATGTCACCGAACAAGATACTCTGGGATATGCTCAATGATGATGCAATGAAAATGATATACATAGCCTCAATGAACCAATGCTAAAACAAGACCAAACATCACCGAAACTATGTTGACAAAGCAAAACTAAAACGATGGATCAAACAAATGCTGACCAAGACTCGAAGTCTGAAATTTAAGCAAATCAAGACCCGATGTCTCAACCATCGATATGAGAACATCATCGCAAGTGCATCAACAATCTAATAGGCCTTACCATCATGGGAGATGTTGAACATAATGTCTAAAGGAATGTGAAAACTCAACCAGAAAGCTCAAAACTAGTCTACATCTTCCTCTGATCAAGAGAAAGGGATAATAGTCAGGTAAGATGATGAAATATGTAGGCTCAAAAGATGTAAGGCTCTGATAAGATGGGTGCAAGTATAACGGTGTTCAATGTAGGATGGATGGGTGTGTAACAAAGATAAGTGAATGTCCGAATCTAACTAGGTATGCTGAGAAGATTGAACCCAGGGTGCCAACAACTCTATAATCCATCGAGAGCAACGATCATAAACAAGAAGTGGAGTCTCAATGTCAAAATCAGCAAGGTGGCTATGCCCCAGCATGAACGCATCATCTCAGAATGGGTAAGCTCTCAATGCAGAATGATCTCTGGAAAGTAAGTGTTTGGTATAAACTGTCATCTCACAAAATCATCACCAAGATGAGTGGGCTATTCCCCAGTGTAAGCATCTCCAAATCAAACATCCATGAGAAGAATACAACCAATCATACATCATCTTATCAAAATGAACATCTGCTCATCAAAGCCATCGTGGCAATGTGAAGAGAATATTTGACCTCCCCCAAAGAAAGAGCATGTCCCAATGTGAACTGATATCTCTAAGATCAACCGCCAATGAAAGGGTTATGGCCTAGTATAGGGCAAACCCTGAAATGACTAAGCTCCACTGCATGCTCTCATAAGTGTCTGTGTCCTGATCCAATCATCTCAAAAATATGTCAACAATGATGAGAAGGCTATGCTCCTGTGATCACATCAAATATATCACCCAATCATATCCCGTACTCCAATGGGAAATGAAGCTAATCGCCTCCAAGGAACAACTATGCCTAGAAACCATCATGGACCGAAAGGGGTATGCCCCTGTGTAAAGTACACCAGATGAAACGCGCCAATCATGTCTCATGCTCCAATGTGAAAAAAGACATCCGATATCCTCCCAGGAAGGGACATGGCTCAAAAATCCGTCATCGACTGAGAAGAGTATGCCTCGACATAATGGTCATCCGATAATAAAACTCTCTGAGATGGTATGCCCCAGTGTAAGGCCATACCATAACTCCTGGTCCATCACAATCAGAATGCTCCCGAATCAATCCCAGATATCGCTCACATAAGAGCTATCAAACACAATGCATGATGAGTCAAAAGAACCAGATGAGCTCAGATCACCCGTCATCGAATGCGCGATCCAAGTCATCCACGTGTACAACTGAATCAGACCTATAGATCAAAGGGGCGTCTCTTGGAAGGAAAGCATGATGACATCGAAGCGTCGCGAGGTGCAGGCCTAACTGGGTAACTCCCGAGAGGCTCTACGGAGGAAACATCGTGTCAATGTGTATCTCGCAAGTGGGGATGAGCGTGCAACTCCATGAAGATCCGTAAATCTCAATCGAAAAGGAAATATGCCCCAGTGTGGGCATCGAACGTATGACAAGTCAGAAATCGGGCGACATGAAATCATCTATCATCGATCATGTGACATAAGTGAAGATCCATAAATCACATCTGAAATGGAAAATATGCCCCAGTATGACATCAAGTGCGCGACAGGTCCGAAAGACAAATGTCATGAAATCATCTATCGTCGCACACGTAACACTGGTCATCCGAATCCATAACTGAATAGTGCACATATATCCAAGATGACCTCCTAGATGGAGAGGTATGATGGCATCCAAGTGTCGAGAAATGCAGACCTAGCTGGATGGATCTCGGGGGCTCCGTAAAGTAACGATCATGTCCACGTCTCAATGAGCATCCAATAAGTGATAATGATCGTGCAAGTCTGTGAGGATCCATAAACCTCTAAATGAAGTGGGATATGCCCCCGGTGTGGCACCAGAGGTACGGTAGGTCAAAAATCGGGTGACACCAAGTCAATCATCGTCAAACTCACGATCCCGGTAATTCGAACACAACTGAATTGGCCCTACACATCAAAGGGGTGACTCCTAGAAGAAGAAGCATGACGACATCCAAACATCAACCTGATCTCAAACACCGGTCCAAGTAGAGGCTATCGAAGACGACATCTGATCCCATGACCTCAGGGTGGTCTTAAGACACGGGACGTAACGTAGGCTAGGGTGATAGGGTAATAGAAATGAAAGGAAACTAGGCTCAAATACCCAACGATCAGAAAACCATGCCCTCATATATGAAATGCAACATGTATAGTAAGTCCCGTGAGCCCTGGACCTGAGGATGCCTAACATGAATATGATGTCGATAAGGCGACAAATGAAGCAAAATGAACTGATAGTGATATGTGGAATGATGATGTGAAGTAAGTATCAAACCCGAGATGGGTTGCTGCAAGAAGAGAATAAGACGTGGAGTGAATGAGATGAATCACAAGCAACGATAAGAATGACAGCGAAACAATGAATATGTGAAGAAAGGTAGTAATCGACTCAGATCAAACATGGAGTGAAGTCACATCAATAATGAATGTAATGATGGAAAGGACAATGACTCGGAGTCCTTAGGAGAAGGTCACTCATCTCTCTCACAAATAGATTTGACAAAGTAATACAAATGACATGGGATCTCAGAGAGCTCACATACGAACTCCCAATAATGAACATACTCGATGAAAATGACCCCCAAACATCAATATACATACTCAATGATCGAGAACACTATGCACATACACACATGCGCTAATTTTTTTTTTTTTTTTTTTTTTTTTTTTTTTTACATATATACAAATACGCGTAGCCTGAACATGAACAAATGAACCCCAAAGATGATATCAATAACAAATGGACACACTCCCAAGTGCTAAGGTAACAAACAAACTCTCTCTGACAAGATGACCTTCTCAAACTAAGGATCTCTAAACCAGTGTCCGCGAGATAGATGGTGGAAATGATGTAACTATCCTCCATGTGATGAACTGAGGAGGATCACCACTCAAGGTGGAGAGAATATGAAACGAACAAGTAGTAGATAGGATAAGGAAGAAGAAACGAGGAACACAACCAACGAAATGAGATGAAAATGCAGAGGTGCAGTGATAGGGAAAAGATAATGAGACAAACGCGCTCCTAGGTCCAAAGCTCAGGAAACTCCCAAACAATGCATGCATACACTAAAGGGCCCCTATCCCGGTGTGAAAATGTGAGCAAGGCGATAAGAAAGAAAGGCTATAATGCGCATGCGAGGTTCAATGGGCTAGCAACGGACTATGTATCACAAATGAATAACAAGGTAATGGCTAACCGAAATGATGGCCACCCATCCTGCAACCATGGTCTCAAACATAGTACCTCTTTAGCTGATCCACATTGGTCAGCTCGAAGAATCGGTTTCCATCTAAATCCATCAACCATGCAACGCCCTCTGGGGTCAACTCCCTGATGAAATAAGGTCTGCTTCAGTTGGGTCTGAACTTCCCTCTAGGATCGTATATCAACCGTACTCCGAATGCTCCATAATAACCTCAAAGATGATCCTCTCAAAGCAAAGTGAATGGTGATCTCATTAGGCACGACTTCCCATCATAAGCTAACTCTCATCATACAATATCAACCTCTGTACTCACGGAGAAATAAGTGACAGTCTCATCAAGCGATCGACCAATCCTCACATTGTAAGCCACCGAAAGGTCGTAAGCCATCCATCGTCATGCAATATCAACCCTGGGCTCAAACTCCTCACACTCTACCTGGTCGAATCAGAGAGGGGATATGAAAGGCTAGAAAAGCTGAGAATGGAAAGGTCATATAATGGTCTCAATGGCGATGCTGTGCAAAGCTCACAATGGATGGATGTAGGTCAAAACAAGAGTCAAGGTGTGGGAAGTGAGCAAGGTATGACTCTGATCATAAGAAGATGTGTCATAGTCTCAAACTCCCTAGGTCAAATCTCCGATCCTAGGCTAATAGGCTCAATATCCTCCATGATAGGTCAGGCCTCAAGACCACAATGTGCAAGTGAAAAGACACCTCAAGTCAAAAATACAACACATCATTTGATATATGGTCCTGTGATGTCAATCTAAAACTGGAAATATGACAGAAACTCTAAGGCCATAAAGGTGTCCACTATGAGATGGCTACGAATGTGACTAAAGAATTTCTATCAACGGTCCAAAAAAAATGAATGAGGTGTGAAAAACAACACTATCATGAGATCGATACTCCATCTATAACAAAATATTCTTGATTCGACCTTCAACTCAAGCTCTATAATAGAAAAAAAGAATGATAAGGTGATCCAGGCGAATCTTCGAAAAATGTGTGAATATGAAAATATGCCTTTCACCTTTTTGTAATGAAAATATGAGCATCAAGTTGAAAATCGAACCAAGGATCAAACGAAGAATGAGGTACTGAGCCTGTGATGGGTGGACAGTGTAAAAAGATGATCAATGAACATATCCCAAAGTATCGAGTGAGTGACAACAAAGTGAAAGGAGTGTGTCGAGCCAAGAAATGAGAACGAAAACTCTAGGGAGAAAACATGCTAAACTCATCAAGCGAAAAACACAAACTAAGGCGACGAGATGGAAGGTGATCCAACCAATACTCAAACTCACACCGATCTCCGAGCACTCTCAACTGGAGGCTAAAAAGAGGGAGTGTCAAATCCGAAGTGTAACCGCAGAGGCTCTGAGAGCCCTCAAATGCACCTACGTGTAGGAAGAGAGTCCTAATCGAAGGATCTACGGCTCAACCTACGAGGTCAAGGTGGCTCTAAATGGATATGGGTGGACTTTAAAAATCCCTAGCAGAAGCGATCATACCCTCCGGCGGTACGCAACCCTCTGCACGCCTCTGAAGAGACGGGGTGCTTCCATGCAAGGTAGTCATCACCTCCACACATGCACTACCTCGACAACCCAGGGGGTCTCCTATGGGGAAACCTCTCAAGCTCTCAACACTCAATAGTCAACTAAAGTGCACAGCGAGCGGTGTGGGTGCATCCGAAAACCCTAAGAATCTAGAGCAGAAAAGGAAACACACTGGTCGCACAAATATCCATGAAACCTAGCTCCGGGCTATACAAGTCTTCAAAGTTCGGACTCCAACCAGCATCAATATGTCGACCACCTCCAGAATGCTCCCAAACATGATATAGCCCGTTGCTAGACCCTATTCCTAATCCCTAGCTCGGTCGAAGAGCAAATAGAGCAAACAAGTCTCATATCAAATACGAGATCAAGGAAAACAATGTCGACCGAGATTAGGGACTTGGAAATAAGGGGATAAGTGTGTGTCCCACATAGACACGCAACTCATGCAATCACATCAGGATGAGGGGAGTCATGCAACAAACAGTCATGCAAAACAGGAACATATCATCCAAATCTACGCACAAACTAATCGAGAAGAATATCTGGCAATGATAGCATGTTCCATGATAGTCAAGATAATATATAACCGAGAGAAACAATCATGTCAAATCAAATCATATACAATGGTGAGTTTATGCATGTGAGGTAATCAGAACAAACATGGCAAAAACAGAGTCACTATGCTAAGCAAGGTAAGATGAGCAATCAACATAATCAGCATATTAATGTCTCAAACAAATATAGCAATGAAGCACGGGAAAAATCGCCACAATCGGAATCCACAATCAAGATAAATAATCATCATAATCAACATGTCAATGCCCCAAGTAAAAACAAACACCCAAGCATGCATCCAATGGTATCGAAAACTCTCAATGTGCAATCAAGAAATAGGTACCCACTAATCGGCTCATCAAACGCCACATTTGCCTCAATTTATGTTCAAGCTTGACCCTCTAGTGATCCCCAGTGGAGTCGCCATTTTGTGGACCCCGCATTTCGGCTCATGCGTTTTCCACTCGATGGCGAGCTCGATTTTTGATGTTTTGAAAAATTGATTTTTAGTTCATTAAGAAAATGACATGGAGTCGCCACTTATTTTTATTTTGTTTTTAAAGGGTAAATAAAATAAGAAAGAAAAACCCTAAGTGTGACTCCTTGTTTCGGAAAAGGTGGTCTGTGAAAAACCGGATCGGGTTCAGGGGTCAGGTTACTTATCGGGAAGGTATGGTAGAGACCATAGCACCCCTCTAAGTCCCTAAAGTCGGGTCTCTACTAATAGAATGAAGCAATCATGGCAATAGATGAGGAAATCAATTAATATCCTAAATGATCATGCACATATGAGAATCGGAACATGTATGGTGAAATATCATAATGAGAGTGTATGCGTACTTGGGCCACGAGCCATAATGCGCTTTCAAGAAATGAGATTAGTACACAATTAACAAATACAAATTATAGCTCATGCATATCGGAGTGCAAAATGAAGATCAAGCAAAATATATTAAACACAACAGTTGACAATCAACAGGGATCAAACATAGGGCCCCCCACCAAAGCCCAATTTATTATTCACGAACTAGTCTCACAAATTCCGTGTTTTAGACTTATGAAGAATTCACTATTGCTTATGTAAAATCAATGAGATCAGAATATTATTTAGGAACTGAAATGGAATTAAAACTATTCGGGTGAAAACTGGATTCTTGGAGTTTATTGGAAAATTGGAGATTTTGGGAATTAAATTTAAAAAATTAGAGCTTCGGTAATTAAAATGAAATTTGCCAAAGGAAATGAGGAATAAACTTTTAGGAAATGGATCTGCGAGAATATGGGTTTTGAAAGTTGAATTTGTAATAATAATAATAATGAGGAATGAACTTTAGGAAATTAAACTGCGAGAATATAGATTTTTAATAATAATAATAATAATAAGAAATGAACTTTAGGAAATTGAACGACTAGAGTATAGATTTTTAATAATAATAGTAATAATAAGAAATGAACTTCAGGAAATTGAACAGCTAGAGTGTAGATTTTTAATAATAATAGTAATAATAAGAAATGAACTTTAGGAAATTAAATTACGAGGATATAGATTTTTAATAATAATAATAATAATAATAACAATAAGGCTTTGAGATAGTAATAATAAATAATAATAATAATAATAACAATAAGGCTTTGAAATAATAATGATAATAATAATGATAACAAAATTTTGAAAGTTGAATTAATAGCAATAATAATAACAATATTTTAAAAGTTGAATTAACAAAAAATAATAATAATGAGATTTTGAAATAATAATAATAATAATAATAATAATAATAATAATAATAATAATAATAATAAGGTTTTGAAAGTGGCATTAATAGCAATAATAAGAATAATATTTTAAAAGTTGAATTAATAATAATAATACTAATAATATTTTAAAAGTTGAATTAATTAATAATAATAATAATACTAATATTTTAAAAGTTGAATTAATTAATAATAATAATAATACTAATATTTTAAAAGTTGAATTAATAATAATAATAATAATAATATTTTAAAAGTTGAATTAATAATAATAATAACAAGATTTTGAAATAATAATAATAACAAGATTTTGAAATAATGATAATATTTTAAAAGTTGCATTAATAATAATAATACTAATAAGATTTTGAAAGCTTGGATTAATAATAATAATAATAATAATAATAATATTAATAAAATTTCGAGAGTTCTAATTGATGATAATGATGATAATAATAATAATAGTAATAGTAATAATAATAATAATTAAATAATAATAATAATAACAATGATAAGATTTGAAAAATTGAACAAATAATAATAATGACAAAGATAATAATAATAATAATAATAATAATAGTTATAATAATAATAATAGTAATGATAATAATAATTAATAATAATAATAGCAATAATAATAATTAATAATGAAGATATCCGTTAATAATAATAATAATAATAATAATAATATCCGTTAATAATAATAATAATAATAATAATATTCGTTAATAATAATAATGATAATAATCCGTTAACAATAATAACAATAATAATAATAATATTCGTTAACAATAATAATAATAATATTCGTCAATAATAATAATAATAACAGTGATAATAAAAATAATAACAATAATAGGCCTTGGACTTAAAAAATGGGCCTTGGACTTCAAAAACAAGATTGGGCCTGGAGGTGGCTGGCATGGAGGGCATGAGGCCCTCCATCAGCTTGCTTGGGCTGGGCTGCTTCTCAAGCCCAAAATCTGCCACCAATGGGCAGGCCCCAAAGCTCCATCACCTTCACAGCCCGCCCCTCCACCTGGGCATCGCCATCTCCACCAGCAGCGACGCAATGGAGGAGGAAAAGGGAGGGCGGCTATCCAGCAGCATTCCATGCAAACGCTGCCGCTGCCGCTGCGGTGGCGGGCGCAACCGCCCACGATGGCTGGAGCAGGTCGCTGAACCACGCATCTTCTCTCAATGAAGGCGCCGGAGGCGACGAGGACTATGAGGGCGGAGGTGGTTGAGATGGCGAGGTCAGGAACCACCGCATGCCGCTTCGGATTGGCGTCGATCTTGCTATGCCGGCTGCGCTAGAGAAGAGACGCATGGAGAGGAGAAAGAGGAAGGAAAAGAGAAAGAGAAGAAGAGAGAGAAAAGGTGGTGGGGGGATGTGGTGTGGTGTAGAGAGAGAAACGGGTTTGTGGGGGTGGTAAGGCGTTCGCATGATGGATCCATATGGTATTATCAAATGGCATGAAAATGTATCCCATCAACAAGCCTACGGTCAAGCCTTTCTTGCATCTCCTCAATCATCAGAGCATAGAGGAGATGGTCCATATTCAGCAACAAGTGAAACAAGCTTAGATTCTATAAAAATAAACGAAAACCCCCAACAAAACACCATCAAACGCCCATATAGGATCTCATATATATTCGGATAATGCTATAAAGAGGACTGAACGTAATCAAAAGAAGGATACCTGAACCTCCGCCCTTCAAGGTGCTTCCCCTCTGGTTCCTTGCTCGGTCCTCCCTAAGGTGTCCTCTTCTCCAGATCCCTCCCAGCTCTATTTCCCCTGTTCTTGTGTCTTCCTCAGCAAGTCACTATCGGCTCCACTGCTCCTCTCGTCAGCAAGGATGGAGTCTCTGACCATCAGCATGCCTGCTGCCATGCCATGCAGCTGATTTTCCGGGTGTAGAGAAAAGAGGGCCCCCACTTATCTCAAGTGTTGCCCGGTATACCAACCTCAAAGGGGGTCTACACTCTTTTATTTTAATTATAATTTATAAATATAAACATATCAATTTAAAAATTTTAAATATGTTTTAAGTTAATTTTATTAAAAAAACTTAATACTTAAATAAAAAATTAAGAAATAAATTTTAAGTTGATAATTTAAGTATAATTTAACTTAAAATCAACTTAAATTATTAAAAAATAAGTATTAACACATGGATAGATTGTGAAAGTTAATGGCATACCCTATTAAGAAGGTACAATTAGGAATTCTTTGAAATGCGATATACCATATGAAGAAATTAGGAGTTATCATGAAAATATGCAAGGTAATATGACAAAATTAGAACTTATCATCATGGTATACAAAAACTAAGGCCCAAAATATGTCTTTTTCAAGAGCAAATAATTATTTTGAAAATAATGTTGCATTAAGTCACACTTTATTTTCTAAAGTGATTTATATGAGTTGAAAAAGTAAAATGAAAAGTAATGTATTTGAATTTAGTCAAACTTTTGAAAATATCAAAATTATCGTGCAAAGCATTTCAAAGGTACAATTAGAACATGAAAAAAGCATATTATTATTATTTCTTCCATGGAAAAAGGTAAAAATTAGCAAAAATATTGTAACATGTAAATAAATTGTGAAAGTTAATGGTGTATCATATTAAGCAGGTACAACTAGGAGATCTTTGAAATACAATATAGCATATGAAGAAATTAGGAGTTATCATAATAATATGCAAGGAAAGATGATGTACTTAATGACAAAATTAGGAATTCCTTTGAAAAGTGATGCACCATATGATGAAATTAGGAGTTATCATTAGAGTATGTGAGGAAATATGATATACCATATGAAGAAATTATGAGTTATCATTATAATATGTAAGAAAATATGATATACCATATGAAGAAATTAGGAGTTACTATTATGGTACACAAAAACTAAACCCCAAAATATCTATCTTTTTTAAGAACAATTTATTTTGAAAATAATGTTACATTAAGTCACATTTTATTTTTTAAAGTGATTTATATGAGTTGGAAAAAAAAAGTGAAAAATAGTCTATTTGAATGAAATAAAACTTTTGAAAATATCAAAATTATTGAGAGAAGCATTTCAAAGATACAATTAGAAGATCCAAAAGCACATTATTATTGTTTCTTCCATGGAAAAAGGTAAAAAATAGCAAAATATTGTAACACGTTGATAGATTGTAAAAGTTAATGACATACCCTATCAAGAAGGTACAACTAGGAATTCTTTGAAATGAAATATACCATATGAAGAAATTAGGAGCTATCATCATGGTATACAAAAACTAAGGCTCAAAATATGTCCTTTTCAAGAGCAAATAATTATTTTGAAAATAATGTTGCATTAAGTCACACTTTATTTTCTAAAGTGATTTATATGAGTTGAAAAAAATAAAAGGAAAAGTAATGTATTTGAATTTAGTCAAACTTTTGAAAATATCAAAATTATCGTGCAACGCATTTCAAAGGTACAATTAGAACATGAAAAAAACATATTATTATTATTATTTCTTCCATGGAAAAAGGTAAAAATTAGCAAAAATATTGTAACATGTAGATAAATTGTGAAAGTTAATGGTGTACCGTATTAAGAAGGTATAACTAGGAATTCTTATAGCATATGAAGAAATTAGGAGTTATCATAATAATATGCAATAAAAGATTATGTACTTAATGACAAAATTAGGAGTTATCATCATGGTACACAAAAACTATGGCCCAAAATATGTCCTTTTCAACATCAATTTATTTTGAATATAATGTTGCATTAAGTCAAACTTTATTTTCTGAAGTGATTTATACAAGTTGGAAAAAAAAGAAGTGAAAGGTAATCCTTTTGAATTTAGTCAAACTTTTGAAAATATCAAAATTATCGTGCAACGCATTTCAAAGGTACAATTAGAACATGAAAAAAACATATTATTATTATTATTTCTTCCATGGAAAAAGGTAAAAATTAGCAAAAATATTGTAACATGTAGATAAATTGTGAAAGTTAATGGTGTATCGTATTAAGAAGGTATAACTAGGAATTCTTATAGCATATGAAGAAATTAGGAGTTATCATAATAATATGCAAGAAAAGATGATGTACTTAATGACAAAATTAGGAGTTATCATTAAGGGTCTCCAAAAAGCCCGCGGCCCGCTTTAGGCCCGGCCCGGCCCGATGGGCTAAAGCCCGGCCCGAGCCCGTTTCTGGGCGGGCCGGGCCGCGGGCCTAATTTTAGGCCCGCCCTTAGGCCTGCCCCTTTAAAAAAAAAAACTACAAAAATAAATAGTATTAAAAAAATATTCATTTCAAAATTTTATTCATTGAATGTATAATTACATTTGAAAATGTGGGAAAAGTTTACATCACTACAAAATAAATACATCCCAACTAGGTTGGCACCTATTTATTTGTCAATCATTTGTATTTTTCAACCACAAAAATAAAAATAAAAATATAATATACATTTAGTCATTATTTTCTGACGGTGATGGCGAACTATCATGCATCCATGAAGATCTTGATAATTTTAAAGATTCCATATCGGCAAGCATCTCTGTTTCTCGAATGGAATCGTACATCATTTTATCTGCTATTTCCCAATCTTTCACACATATCCCTGCTTCAATAACATCTGGCGCTAAGTTGCATCGTTTTTTACTAACTACTCTTCCACATGCACTAAAAGCAGCTTCTGATGCAACTGTACTCACAGGAACTGTTAGTACATCACGAGCAATTATAGAAAGCACAGGATATTTGGGTTGATGTGATTTCCACCATATTAAAATATCAAAATCTTCTTGATCTTCAAATGAAATTATATCAGTATTAAGATATTTATCTAAATCAGATGTATTATTTGGAGAACTATTTGTTGTCTTTTTTCGACTTTTCAACATTTCTAGAGCTCCTTTATAAAAAGATGAGGAGTTTGTAGATGTAGGTGGTAATTTAATAGTATTAATATCATTACCATATTTTTCTTTATAATAGTTATATAAATTATATAATAATGAATTTATTTCATTTTTAATTTCTTCAATTTTTATTTGGTCATTAAAATAAATAATTGTTAACCATTCATTCAAAGCTTCAAATTTCAATCTAGGGTCCACAATTAAAGCAATATAAAAAATTAAAGGTATTTCTCCCCAATATTTTCTAAATTTTTCTATCATTGCAAATATTGTATCATTAAATATTTCAAAACTTAAATATTTTTGAAGTACAATAAATGATTATGTACAATAAAAATGTTTGTTGAAGTATCAAAAATCTCAAAAAGATCTCTTAAAAGATCCACAATATGCCAATCATAATCATTTAATGCATAAATATCTGCTTCACAATCATTGTTAATTAATTGTATTTCATATAATTCGACTACTTTTCTATATTTTGTAATATTTTGTAAAAGTTTATATGTGGAATTCCATCTAATGGCCATATCCAAATTTATATTTTTTTCTTTTCATATTTAACATTTTGCAACAATAAAAAAATAATTCATGTTTTGCTTGAGAACTATTAATACTATATGCAATGCCTCTAATTTTTTCCAATGTACTATCAACATTTTTTAATCCATCCTTTACAATTAAATTTAAAACATGTGCACAACAACGCACATGAAATATTTTAGCATGATCTTCTTTTACTTGCCAATATCGTTTTAGTCTATGCATTGCTGCATCATTATTAGCAGCATTATCTAATGTTATTGTCAATATTTTATCACGAATGCCTAAATCTATAATTTCATCATTTATTAAAGATGCTATATTTTACCACTATGTGGAGCATTTATTAATTTAAATGAAATTATTCTTTTATTTAATTTCCATTCATTATCAATGTAGTGAGCAATTATACATAAAAAACCAGTGTGAGTTAAAGATGTCCAAATATCAGATGTTAAACAAATATTTCCTTCAAAATTTGCAAAAAAAAAAATTTTAAATTTCTTTTTGTGTATAAATTTTTTTCATAATATCTCTTTTAACTGTATTTTCAGACCAACCTTTAAATTGAGGATTAATACCTCGTTGAATTGTTCCTGCAAAATCATGAGTTTTCATCATGTTGAAAGGTTGTTCTGCTTTTATTATATAATCGATCATTTCTTCACAACAGTTAGATTCATCATAAGAAAATGTTTTTAAATTTCCACTTTCATTTTTACCTAATTGCATATAATTTCTAATATCTACATTATTTTTAGTTTTATAATTTTCATGATGTCTTTTTAAATGACTTGTGCCTGCATTTGAGCCACCAATAAGAAATTTATTAAAAATTTTACATTTTCCTTTTTTTTTTTCTAAAATTATTTCTATTCTATAAAAAAAAAATTCCATATATTTGAAGTAAATTTTTTGTTTGATGATATTTCATCACATGGACTAGATGAAGAAGCCCTTGTCATATTATAATTATTGATAAAATATTATGCCAAAAATAATAAAGTAATGAATATAAAAAAAAATGTAACAAAAAAATAAAGTAGTAGGGGTTAAGTATATTACTCAATTAGAGAACCGATGTAGAAATTCCTAGCAAATTTGAACTCTTGGAGCCACCAATGCTTGTTTTGCACCACCAACAATATTGTATAATTTGAGGGAAAAATAAAAGAATTTGAAATATTGTAGAATGTGAGAGAAATAGAGAGAATTTGATGAAAAAATGAAAAGGAAGAAAATGTATTTATAAGAAGGTTAAAAAAAAATTCAAAATTCAAAATAATTGGCCATGTGACCGTTGGAGCCTTTAATTTTTTTTTTTTTTAAAATAATATACTTTATTTTTATATATATATAACTAACTCAATTAATAAACATAAAAAGAATGTAGTTTAGCTGGTTAGAAGCTTAAAGTTTAAATATGAGGGGAGGGGTTCGAATCCCCCCTCTCCCCTCCCTTGGCTTTTTTGAAAGCCATTTTGGCTAAATTCAAAGGGCCCATATGCCTGGCCCGAGCTGGGCCGCGGGCCTCCTATATACGGCCCGCGCGTTGGAGACCCCTAGTTATCATCATGGTACACAAAAACTATGGCCCAAAATACGTCCTTTTCAACATCAATTTATTTTGAAAATAATGTTGCATTAAGTCAAACTTTATTTTCTAAAGTGATTTATACAAGTTGGAAAAAAAGAAGTGAAAGGTAATCCTTTTGAATTTAGTCAAACTTTTGAAAATATCAAAATTATCATGCAAAGCATTTCAAAGGTACAATTAGAACATGACAAAAAAACATATTATTATTATTATTTCTTCCATGGAAAAAGGTAAAAATTAGCAAAAATATTGTAATATGTAGATAAATTGTGAAAGTTAATGGCGTACCATATTAAGAAGGTATAACTAGGAATTCTTATAGCATATGAAGAAATTAGGAGTTATCATAATAATATGCAAGAAAAGATGATTTACTTAATGACAAAATTACGAGTTATCATCATGGTACACAAAAACTATGACCCAAAATACATCCTTTTCAACATCAATTTATTTTGAAAATAATGTTGCATTAAGTCAAATTTTATTTTCTAAAGTGATTTATACAAGTTGGAAAAAAAAGAAGTGAAAGGTAATCCTTTTGAATTTAGTCAAACTTTTGAAAATATCAAAATTATCATGCAAAGCATTTCAAAGGTACAATTAGAACATGAAAAAAACATATTATTATTATTATTTCTTCCATGGAAAAAGGTAAAAATTAGCAAAAATATTGTAGCATGTAGAAAAATTGTCAAAGTTAATGGCATACCGTATTAAGAAGGTATAACTAGGAATTCTTATAGCATATGAAGAAATTAGGAGT
Source organism: Vitis riparia (assembly GCF_004353265.1). Lineage (NCBI taxonomy): Eukaryota > Viridiplantae > Streptophyta > Magnoliopsida > Vitales > Vitaceae > Vitis > Vitis riparia. The sequence continues at coordinate 5,476,744 of NC_048443.1, forward strand.
TATCATAATAATATGCAAGAAAAGATGATGTACTTAATGACAAAATTAGGAGTTATCATCATGGTACACAAAAACGATGGCCCAAAATACGTCCTTTTCAACATCAATTTATTTTGAAAATAATGTTGCATTAAGTCAAACTTTATTTTTTAAAGTGATTTATACAAGTTGGAAAAAAAAAAAAAAAAAAAAAGTGAAAGGTAATCCTTCTGAATTTAGTCAAACTTTTGAAAATATCAAAATTATTGGGCCAAGCACTTCAAAGATAAAATTCAAAGATTCAAAAGTATTTATTGTTATTATTCCTTCCATGGAAAAGGGTAAAAATTAGCAAAAGATTAGCACTAGTTTGTCTTATACTAGCTAGCTATAAGAATCTAAAACTAAAAATTGAAACCTTTTGCCATTTTGTATATTTGCTTAAATATTTATGTAATTGGATAGTTTGGAGATGGTTACTTACATGTTAGTTGAGTAATAAGAATTTGTCAAAATTTTAGCAATGAGCATAGAGTATTTTTTATAGCTCCTCATCATTAAGTCACAAAACCAATTTTTGATTTTAAAAAAAACATAAATTTCATAAAAAATAATAAATAAATGGCTTAAACAATAAAATATTTTTTAAAAAAATATAAATGTAAAATAAAAAATTATTAGATTTAAAAAAAATATATCACCTACTTATGGTGTTAGTGTTGAGTTTTAAATGATTAATTAAATATCTTTTATTAATAAATTCAGTGATTTAAGTTGGTATTAGAACATTTAATCATCATTTATTAAACATCCTCTTATTAATTTTTCTTTCATTTATTATCATTTCTTTATTTAATAAATAGAACCAAATATTTTGAGCATATTTTATTGAAACAATTATTATTATTATTATTATTATTATTATCATTTTGACCTCAAAAATTATAAATATGTATAATATTTTAGAACACATATAATACCATTCATGACTCAAATTACTTATAAATATCTTGTCTCTCTCATTTTCTAGACTTAGTTCTCTCCATGCCCTTTCCCTTCTTTTAGTGAATTTTTCAATGAAGTTCAAACTTATATATAGATAAAAATCAATCGTAGTTTTCATTTTTTTTCAAGATCTTTCAAATTTTTGCTTTACTTTTTGTTAAGGCTTTTGTAGTGATCTTTTGCCTTCTTTTTTTTTTTTTTTTTTTTTTGTGGGATTTTCAAGTTTTTTCTTTTTTTTGAGATTTTTGGTTAGGTTTTTTTTGTTGCTGGTTTTTCTTAAATTAACCTTAATTAGAACGAGAATGGGTTATTTAAGAGATAAAATAGTTATGGACAAGGGAAAAAAATAAATGAACGGATGAATGTGTTATTGTGTGAAATAAATAAAATAAGTGGAAAGATTATATTTTTAAAGACAAACAAAATAAAGAAGTAAAAGTGTTCAAAAAGAATTATTTCTTAATAAAATTTAAAAAATTATTTTTATATTTTGATAATTATTTTAACTTATATGTCCAAATCACCCATGTTCTATTCAAAAAATAATTCTTATTCTTTGTTCTTATAACCAATTCAAATGAATTCATTCATTTTTTTTCCTTTTTTATTTATTTACTTATTGTAATTTATTTGTTCAATGCAAAAAACCAAATACATCCCAAATATTTTAATGATCCAAATTACTCAAAAATATCTCAAAGTTTGCTAATAGAATTCAAGCTCTTTATTTTAGGATAGTAGATCAATTATGTAAAAAGGATAAAAATGAGAATCCACACATGTTTTACTATGTAACAAATTAGATTGCATGTTGCTTGAGTTATAAGAATTGGTCATCATGGAACTAACTTAACCTATGATTTTATCAATTTTGTGATTGTTGCCTTTTGAAATGTGATGTACTTAGGAATGGCAATTTCGTAGGTTTGTCGAGTCACCTGGCCCGGTCCACCCTTGTTAGGACGGGTATGAGAGCACAATAATCGGGGATGAGACAAGTTTGGGCTTAATTTTTAAAACCCGAATCGGGTTCGAGGCGAGTTCGGGTTTTGTAATAATCTGCCCCATCTTGCCCCACCCCAGATATAAAATTACAAGTTTACCCTTTATATCTTACAAAATACCAAAAAACTCCACCTATAAATTAATATCTGTTTCCTGTCTCTTCCTTACAATTACTCTCCTTCAACACAAAAATCTCCCCTTCTCACTGTTCTCAAACGCCTAGCTCTCGGATTGATTTTCCCAACTCAAAAAATTTTTATCTCAAATTTTGAGTCGTTAGGAGAGAAAGGAGATAGGGCTCACAACTTGTGGAGAAGACAACCCCTCTAACTTCATTTTCTACCTTCTTGAAACATGAAAAAAACGAAGTCGAAGCTCACCTAAAGTACCAAAATCCGAGATCTAAAGGCTTTGGTTTTGTTTGGATTTCTTGTTTTCAGGTATAAAAAAAACCCTAAATTTCTAGGTTTTATTTGCTCGAATTCCTCTTCTTTTTTTTCCTAAAATCTCTATGTAATTTGTTATTGTCAAAGCCTTGATTTAGTGGCTTCACATGCATGAAAACAATGAATGATTTTATGTTTTTAATCTACTTTTTATCAATTCATTAATTGTAAAAAAAAAAAAAAAATCTTTGCTTTAACCCTAGTTTGAAATTCGTAATCATTTTTATTATAATTTTTATTTTCGTATTTATTTTCAAATTTTCCATTTCACATAGATTTCATTTATGTGCTATTTAGAATTTAACAACTCCATAATCCATAATCATTTTTTTTTTTTTCTCTATGTTCTGTTTGATTTCCGTGAAAGTGTGGGAAAAGACATACACGGGTAGGGATGGGCTGGGGATGGTATTTTAATGGTTATTTGAAAACAAGAATGGGACCACAAACCCTGCCCCACCCCAAGTTTGGGACAGGGATGGAAAATAATTATATATTTTGGGACGAGAATGGGATAGGGGGAGCTCGTCCCAAACCCACCTTGTTGTCATCCCTAAATGTACTGTATCACAAAATTAGGAGTTATTATGGAGTTTATTTAAAGATGATGTCTCATTTAGTCATACTTTTATTTTCAAATATCCTATTGAAATATTGTGCTCTATGATTTATGAAGGTTATAATAAATGAATTTAAATGACTGAGTACTTATAATTGAAAGATTTACTTAGGTCATTGAATAAATAATATTATATTTAACATCATAAGTAAAGTAACAAGAAAAATATCAAGACAATTGTTTGTATTAAAATAATGGGAGGTAAATATTTTGTGATAATATTCTTTAGAAAATAATATTTTCCCTTAATTTGATTGTTGAGATCATGATCCAAAGGATAATGATATAAGATTTTTTATATTTTTTATTTTATTTATTTATATTTTTTTTATGGAAGTTTAATAGAGGGTCTAACATGACTTATTCTCAAGTGACTTTGTTGATCTTTGAAGATGGTTGGGAGCAAGGACGAAAATATCGGTGATATATTGTCGAGAAAGTGGATACGATATATAGGTATGATATATCATCTAACAGAAATATTGGTAAATATTAGTAAATATGGGCGATATATCGATAATATAATCACGGATATATCAGTGATACAAGTAAAATATTGGCCCTAAATGGGAAAAAATCGCTGAAATTTCGAAGATATATTGGATATATCGGTGAAAAAATCAATAAAAAAAAATTAAATTATTATAAATAAGTTAATTTTAATTGTTTTATAATTTATTTTGTATACTAATTAAATATAAAACAAATATAGAATCATAAATAAAATTATCAATATTTTTAAATAAAAATATTTTGTATCAAAATGAATCAATATTTTTAAATAAAAATTATAAATATATTTAAATAACATAATTAGTACATTTGCAATAATTTAGTTTTAAATTAATAATTTTATTTTATTTTGATATTCAAGTGTAATAATAGTATATTGAAAATAAATTAACTTAGCAAATTTTTAAATTAGTACATTTTTACAATTAATTAATGTATTTTCAATAGAGATAAGTAAATTAACTTAACATAGCAATATATTTAAATGACATAATTAGTATATTTGTAATAATTTAATTTTATAATTAGTATACATTTACAAAATTCACATTTCTTATCAGCCGACACTGTATAATTAAATTTAATATCACAAATCATATCATACATATATTAATTTCTTCAATAAAACAACTTTAAAATATCTATTATACTTCTAATTTCATTTTTAAAATTTTTTTCTTATATTTTCATAAGTTTTGATGCATTTTGGTTTATCGATATTTTGTATCAAAATATTCGTCGATATATCTCCAATATATCCATAAAATCCAAGTACTAATATATTCATAATTACCGATATTTTCATCCTTAGTAGGGAGCATGTGTATGATTTCTTTGCTTTCACAAAATTAAGAGACGTCTTGTGCATGTTTCAATCTTTTACATCCCCATAATGATTTGGTTGACCTTTCAATATGGTCAAGAGCATGTGCTAGCACTTGATATATTTTCATGCTTTAACTTTCAAATCGTATTTGAATTGAAAATAATCACTTTTATTCATAGATGGAACATTGCGAATTGAATTTCATATTCCTAAATTTGATCCATATCACCTACGGAATTCAAATTTTTTGAATTGAGCATTCATAATTTTGATGATTAATTTAGTAGGAATATAGTCCATCAATTTTTTTGTTCACAAATTTCCCCCCTTAAGATGAAACATGTTTATGCGTTGTCATGTGTATAAGGTGGGACTCGAAATTAGTCTTCTAAATCTTTAATTTTCTTTGGTAATTTTTTTTCAAAGTAATATTCTAATAAAAATTTTCCCATTTGAAAATATTTCCTTTCTATCATTCTCAAACATGGTCTGATTTGACATCAAGAGAATTGTATATCAAAATGACATTTTCTATTTCCAATATTTTATTTTCCTTTCTCGTGGGCATCTTTTGTTTCAATTTGCCCTCAATATTTTTTAATTTAAAGAAGATAGTAGTCTTTAAATAGTTGTTTGAGAAACACAATCTAAACTCCCCACAAGAAGTCTTCTAAAATTTGGTTGTCCTTGATCGTGTATCAATTTTAGAAAAGTTATATTACAAAATAATTTTAACTTTATTTTATTTTTAAAAAGTTTTACAATTTATCAAAAGAGTCTAGACCCAAGAAAAAAAACTAGGCCCAAAAATTGAATAGATAAAGGCCCAATTGAATATCCAATGTCGAAGCCCAATATCAATAATAGAAGCTCAAATGCTATGGTCTAAAGGCCCAAGCCCAAAGGAAGAAAATTACAACACAAAGAGTAAAGCACATCAACCCAAAATCAGGCCTAAACTCAAATGGAGAATCCAATTAAAACCTAAAGCCTAAAAACAAACCCAACTCCTCAAAATTGAAACTATGATATGGAGGAGTGTTATAGTTTCGACGCTTAATGCAAATTAAGTGCTAAACACTTTGTCCTATTGCATTGACCTCACCTAAATATATGATAGTATCTAATTTTTAAGACTTAATTAAAGTAATAATCAAATTTAACACTTGTGCTAACTAAGTCATAACCTTGACTTAATTGATTTTCAATTTAATTAAAATCAATCAACTTATTTTATAATGTCTGAATGGATTAAAATCTCACTTAAATCGAACTGCATTCACCTCTCATAGAACTTGGGTAGTGTTTATTTTTTATTTAAAATATGAATACACTTGAATTTCACTTAAATCTAAAAAAATTTGAATATCATTAAGTATTTAAACCATTAGTTTTTTTTTATTAGTAATGATCGAATATTATTAAATGTTAAATTGTTTGTTTTTATTCATTTTTTAATATGGAATGATATTTTTTTCATGCTAAAAATACAAATAAAATTAATTGTCATATATATATTTTTAAATTTAATTTGAAAACTAATCATTTGAAAAGAAAAAAAATAGTAAACACATATTTCTAGATGCTTCAAAATATTAATTAGAAAACTGGTAATTAGGTAATGATTAGACTTTCCAATTACATTTGATTGCTAAGAAAATATTAGAAAATTAAGTTAACATTTGTTTCTATTTAATGTATATTCAGATTTATGGATTTGTGAATTAAACATGTGTTTTATTATTGATATTAACTTATGAATATTTTATTTTAAATTGGAAAAGTAGTATTAAATTCTAATTTTTTTCTTTTTAAAATGAATTAGAATTGTTGATTCTAATAGATATTTAGAAGAGTTTAAATTATGTTATGAGGTTTTAATTACAAAAATTCATTAGAATCGAATACATTTCAGTTTTGTTGTGCAATAAAAGATTGAATTTTAAAAATTTGTACTAAATATAAATATAACCCAAATTTTATGGTTTTAGTATCATTGTTTTCATTTTTTGAACCACGAATCCATAGAAATCTAAATTTAATTTTGCTGTGATTCAAATAAATTTCAAGACAAAAAGGTTTGGTTGCATGTGGTAGAATTCCCATTTTGATTTTGGAATTTTTGTATTTATTTTTTATTAAACTATAGATATAAGGATTTATCGGTTCTCAAACAAATCCAAAGGTGAAAAGCCCATATACCCTTTAGTCCATAGTTTTTAAGTCTTAGAATTCTGCAGGAAGCAGAATAACAAAATCCGACCTTAGCTCAGTTGGTAGAGCGGAGGACTGTAGTGGGTTTAGATCCAACGGTAATCCTTAGGTCGCTGGTTCGAATCCGGCAGGTCGGATTAGCTTTTTCTTTTGTTAACTTCTTTCTTTCTTTGTCTTTTTTGGTTGGTCTTCTTTCTTTGAATGAATTTGAATAAGACAAAACGCAATTCCAGTCCCAGCTTGAACACCTCCCAGCTTCGTTGTCTTGAATCCAGTCCTCGACTCAAATGCGCATGCTTTGAAAAACCATGTTCCAATGTGTATGCTCTGGTGTCTCGAAGAATTGGATTGGCTAGTATGAAACATGATGGTTATGTTTGGTTCTGAAATTTTGGAAAGTGCAAAGAAGAGAAAATAGAGAGAAAAAGTAAAAGAAAAGAGAGAGTGAAGGAAAATAAAAAATAAATTTAAAATCAATAAATTATTTTTATATTTTACTTTAATTAAAAAAATTATTTTCCTCGATTTTTTTTTCTTTTCTTAATACTGTTTTTTCGATAATCAAACATAGAAATTATTAGGGTTTTCTAAGACAAAGGATGTATCTACATATTGGGGACCCATGACCTAATGGAACTCAAACTCTCTTCAAAGAAATTATTAGGGTTTTCTATGGAACTCAAACCTTCTTTAAGGAAACTATTATTAGAGTTTTATATTATTTCTTGCTCCAAATAGACACTAGAAAGAATTTGATTGGGAGAAAATAGAAGAGATATGAAGAAAATGAAAAATACATCATGGGTTAATCTAGTGTAATTATCTTGCAACTTGGATTTTGTGCCTTGGTGGTGTTGAATTTCACTTTTGATTGTGGACTAATGGGTAGTAAATTAATTCTATTTATGTTCGCTGAATTGATCAATATTGCTTATTGTCAGAAAAGAGGAGAAACAAAGAGACAAAGGCCAGCCTAATAAAGACAACTCATGAGCCACTTGGGATGAATTGGATTTTAACATGTACTGTTCTAGCTAGTTTTCAAGCCACACTCCTTCTATGTTATTTCTTTGTTTTTGTGTAGGAGTTGAGGAGGGATTCAAAGAATCAATCTGTCATTCTATAAACTCAACTTGTTTATCAGACTAAAGAAATTGACACATACATCTCTCCTCCTCCCTCAGATAGGGTGTGTGCAGCACATTTTACCCAAACACAATTTCCATATCCTCTCAAATCTAGATGTGCCTTATGACAGGTTTGGAATAGAGTCCAATTTCATAAAGAGAACTTTAAGAAGGGTGTATAAATCCCATTTAGTCTGTGATTGAGACAGTTCAGCCAAAGCAATACAAAAGGAGCTTAGAGTCTTGGTTAGCAAAATGCCAATAACCCCTATATTTTAACTTGTTCTTCTGAGGGTTGGAATGCTATATATAGGTGTGAAGTTGATATCCACATAGAGCATCATTCAGAAATTTTTAACAGTGTTCTTACAAACTTCATCATCAATGGCTCTTCACATGCTTGCTGCAATCCTGAGTCTAACTTTCTCTGGTTGCAGGCTATTCTTCAACAGCGGCATTTCTCCTCTAAGAATCAAGTTCATGGCTGTGACTAAGAGTGCATTTGACAATTTCTATTTAAAATGTTTTAGTAAAAGTGTTTTGTTGAAAGTGTTTTAAGAGAATCACATACCAAGTGTTTCTTCAAAAACACTTTAAGTGAGTTTTTAGATTTTTGAAAATATTTTCTAAAATTTATCAAATATTTAATTTTCTTCAAAAATACTTTTTAAACTAAAAACGTTTCATAGAATCATGATTAAATGAACTCTGCACGGATGAACTTGAACTATCAAGCGGGATATAGCAAATAACAGATGTTGCATATGAGGTTATGACATTATTATCCTGCCACTTAAAAATGATCACACTTCTCGTTGCTTTTATTGGCATTGTTAGCATATTATTAATATCATTTTTGGTTCTTACCAATGAATACATTGTTCTATTTACAAGGGGAGATATAAAAGACTATGAACAAGCTAAAGAGAGATGTGAATATTATGCTAATTGGTGAAAAAGGAAAACCGTTACACCAACTTGAGCTAATCGATCTCTTGCAAAGGGTAGGAGTATCTCATCATCTTGAAAATGAAATAAAGAAAAGAAAAGTGGTTTTAATTTACTAATTTGAAAAAATATAGAAAAATTAACCTTAACTTTTATATATCAGTTTTATTATTATATTTTAAAATACATGTACTTTTTCATAAATCAAATAATTATTTTAGGTTAATTACACTAATTGACAATTTTTTTTTTTTTAAAAAAAATTGTAAACGAATTTGAGATCTATAAAATAAGATATTTTAAAAATTAAAATTCTAATTAAAACTAAAAAAAACTTTAAAGCTAAAAATATAAAAATAAAATATTAAATATCACTTCAGTAAATCACATTAATAGAAACTATTGATTCAAGAAAGAGTTGGAAATACAACGAAAGTCAATATTTTATCTTTTAAAATTTGAAGATTTCTGGTTTTAATTATATTTTTAATTTTTAAAATTTCTTATTTTATTGTTGATGTCAACTAACAAAATTTTTATTCAATTTTATTAAGAAAAAAATGGGAAGATGAGTGGATTCATATAACATAGGATATAAAATTATTATTAATTAAAAAATTAAAAACATTTTGTTTATCACTTGACGATCTTAGAGAATTTTTTCAAAATGATTTGTATTTCATATTATATAAATAAAATATTTATAATATATTTATTTGTAAGATATTTTTATCAAATTAAAATGATAAATTAATATTTTGATAATTTTTTTAATATTATAAAATAAAAAGCTAATATTAGGAAATAATTATCAAAGTTGATATATTTTTAAATAAAGGAAGATAAAAGTGATTATAAAAGTTAAGATTTCTTTCTTATATATTTTCAAATTAGTGAGTCAAAACTCACTTTTCCCGGTTGAGGTAATATTGAACAAGATACTTCCTCCACTCAAAATGGTAAGACACTCCTAGCCTTTGCAACTGACCGATTAGCTCAAGTTGGTGTAAAGGTTTTCCTTCTTTACCAACTAGCATAATATTCACATCTCTCTTTAGTTTGTCTAGCTGTCTTTCATATCTCTCTCCCTGTAAATGGAACAATGTATTCATTTGTAAGAACCAAAAATGATATCAATAAATGCGAACAATGTCAATAAAAGTAATGAGAAGTGTAATCACTGTTAAGCGACGGGATAAAGTCATGACCTAGGATGCAGCATCTGTAATTTGTTGTTCCTCGCTTGAAAGTAGTTTATGATTTGTATGGTACCTTGGGTGAACTCGAAGTCTTTACAGATGCTGTTTATAACGAAAGCATCCTCAAATCAAGAAAATCCCTCAAATCAAGCAACAAAAATGATTGCAGATTTTTAGCCTTCATTCAAGGATGTAACAACCCTTATTTTCCTTGTAACCGATAACCTTAGGAAACTTACTTGGAATAGCCCTTGTTAACATGTATTTATTTTTTCTCATACAATCTCTTGTGAGTGTGTAATATTTTTTGAAATAGAGCAGTAATACATTATTGAGAAATTCTCAAACTTCATCATGGTATCAAAGCAGACTTCCTCTCACGAGAATACGATCCCCAATTCTAAAAACACCCACCACCCAATTTCCACTCCACCATCCCCAACCAATATTCCTCTCATTGTTCTCAACATCTCTGCTCAAATAAATGAAAAACTCACATGATCAACCTTCCCTCAATGGCGTGCCCAATTTGAAGCCCTCCTAATTGGCTACAATCTACTTGATTATGTCACAGGTGACAATCCTCCTCCTCATATGAGTGATTCCTCCACTACAAATCCACAGAAAACCCACTGGATAAGACAAGATAAACTTATCCTCAGTGCCATTTTGGCATCCACCACCTCCACAATCACCCCATTCATTTCCGCTGCACAAACATCACAACAGGCATGGTAAAAATTGCATACCATGTATACGAGCAAATCTTGTACTCGGGCCATGCAATTGAAGGAGGAACTCACAATGAAGGGAATCATACAGTTCAAGAATACCTACACACTGTCAAGGCTATTGCTGACGAAATCTCCCTCATCGATCATCCCATGGTAGATGATGATCTCACCTTGTACATTCTCAATGGACTAGGCAGTGATTTTCGAGAAATCGTGGCACCTATACGAGCAAGGGAAAAACCACTCACGTTTGAAGAATTGCATGATTTGCTCGTAGGCCATGATGCCTACCTTCGACGCCTTGAAACCACCACACAGCAACTGGTTACGTCGGCCAACTACTCCAATCGGTGTCCTGCTTCTTCATCCGGAGGCTAACACTCTAAAGGTAACTTCAAAAATGGGTATGGCCGAAATGGGGGTTCATCATGCCAAGATTCCAATCAGGGCTCTTATCGCCCATCTGGAGGCCCAAATAATTCCAAGAAATCCAATGGGCAGCGCAAATACACTCCAAAGTGCCAAATCTGTGATGAACTGGGCCACATTGCAAAACATTGTCCAAATACACTCTAAAGCGCCAAATATGTGATGAACTGGGCCACATTGCAAAACATTGTCCACGTCTGCGCTTTGTTGAGCCCACTACCAATTATGTTGCCACTTCACCTGCAACAAACCCAAAATGGCTTATTGATTTTGGAGCTTCACACAACATTACTGGTGATTTAGCCAATTTATCTATTCACTCTGAGTACAACGACACTGATGAAGTTGTCATAGGTGACGGTTCAGGTTTGCATGTCTCGCACGTTGGCTCATTGGTTCTCAAATCACCCACACACACTTTTCATTTAAATGATACTCTCCATGTTCCTAATATTCGCAAAAATCTCATTTATGTCCATCACTTCACCTCACAAAACAATGTTTTTGTTGAATTTCATCCCTTGTTTTTCCTTGTTAAGGACAAGATCACGGAGGCGGTTTCACTCAAAGGTGCATGTGAAAATGGCGTTTACACTCTCCCAGATTTATTAGTGCAAACTTCTCCAAAAATGGTTGCCAATGTGCATGAACAAACCTCAATCAATAGGTGGCACAAGCGTCTTGGACATCCCTCTCAAAAAATAGTTCATCACCTTGTTAAGAATTTTTCTCTTCCAATAATACAAGAAGAACATAGTTCTCATCTTTGTACCTCTTGTTTTATTACTAAAGCACACAAACAACCATTTCGGACCAATAGCCTTCAAAGCCATGCACCTCTTGATTTAATTTATACTGATGTTTGGGGTCCCTCAAATACAATTGGTATTGATGGATCACGATATTATTTGATTTTGGTTGATCATTTTACAAAGTATATTTGGTTTTATCCAATGGAAACCAAATCTCAAGTAAGCATGATTTTTCCTCAATTTAAACATCTTGTTCAAAATCGATTTCAATCAAAAATCAAAAGTATCTACTCGGATAATGGTGGTGAATTTGTTGCCTTAAAAAAATATTTTTCTATACATGACATAAGTCATTATACCACAGCTCCTCACACACCATAACAAAATGGTGTATCCGAGCGTCGTCATTGTCATTTGGTAGAAATGGGTCTTACCATTTTACATGATGCTTATTTACCTCTCTCATATTGGCCTCATGCCTTTTCAACGGCTACTTACCTCATCAACAGACAACCAACCCCTCTCTTACATAACAAATCCCTTTTTTAAGCATTATTTCATCAGCCCCCCAACTATCTTAAACTAAAAAAATTTGGGTGTCTATGTTTTCCTCTCACCAAGCCCTATAACACCCATAAGTTGCAACCCAAGGCCACACCATGTTTGTTTGTGGGCTATTCCCCAACCCAGAATGCATATAAATGTCTTGATCCACAAGCCCATAAACTATATTTATCTAGGCACGTTCTGTTTGACGAAAGTCAAACCCATTATCTCCTCCGTTCAGTCGAAACACAGGTACCAGCCATGTCTATTTCGCCTGCGCCACCTATGTCGCTCACACTTTTGCCGCAACCACCGCCAGTGCCAACGAGAGGTAACGCCATTTTCGCCTCATCCCTAGGTAACTGCCTCGACTCCTCTTCTTTTCCTTTTCAAGATATGCAATCCCTAAATTCATGCCCTAATTCCTCTCAATCACATGGACACTTGCACTCTAACTCAAATTCACACACCAATCCACTCTTGGAACCCATGGTTGTCCATGATGACCATCACAGTGACCCTTCACTACCTCCTTCTCACCGCATCCACACCATGACCACTTGGTCAATGAATAACATTCATGAGCCCAAACAGTTTAACTCCGTGACCAAACACCCACTCCCACCAACCATTAAACCAACATGTGTGGGCCAAGCACTTCGTGAACCTCACTAAAGACATGCTATGTCAGATGAACTTACTACTCTTATGCGTCATGGCACTTGGGATCTTGTTTCCCCGCCCAAAAATTGTAATCATGTTGGGTGCAAATGGGTATTCTGTGTGAAACGAAACTCGAATGGTTCAGTTGACCGCTTCAAAGCAAGGCTTATCGCTAAAGGAATTGATCAACGAGAAGGGTTAGATTATAAAGAAACCTTCAGCCCAGTTGTAAAACCTGAAACCATTAGGACTATCTTAACAGTGGTTGTAATGTAGGGGTGGTCATTAACACAGTTAGATGTTAACAACACTTTTTTGCATGGTGACCTGACTGAGACTGTGTATATGACACAACCACCAAGATTCAAAGATGTCAACAAGCCAAATCATGTGTACAGGTTACGTAAGGCTATCTATGGCCTTAAACAGGCCCCAAGAGCTTGGTATTCAGCTCTTAAACTGGCAATTATGGGTCTTGGTTTTCAAAATTCCAAAGTTGGCTCATTTCTTTTTATCTATTGTCAAAACTCTGTCATATGCTATTTATTAGTATATGTGGATGATTTGGTTATCACTAGCAATAATTTGTGCTTTGTGTCTGAGATTGTTACACAACTTGGTAATCGGTTTTCCTTAAAGGACATGGGACAACTCAATTTTTTCTTGGGAATGGAGGTTATTTCTACGAAATCTGGGTTTTTTTTGTCTCAACATAAATATATTTGAGACCTATTGTCCAAAACCAATATGATTGGTGCTAAAGATGTCTCAACCCCATTGTCCACCACCACGTCCCTCAAATTGGTTGATGGTACTTCATCTACCAACAGTATAGAGTTTCGAAGTGTCATTGGTGCTCTTCAATACCTGTCCCTCACTAGACCGAATATCTCATTCTCTATAAATAAACTTTCTCAGTTTATGCATAAGCTTACTGTGACACATTGGACAGCTGCAAAGCGATTTCTTCGCTATTTAAAGCACACTATATTTCATGGACTTCACATAAAAATAAAAAATAAATAAAAAAATCCAGCTTTGAACTCATTACATATTCTGATGCGGATTGGGCGGGCAACCATGATGATCGGACCTCCACCTTCGCATATATCTCATTTCTTGGTGTCAATCCTATCTCCTGGAGTTCAAAAAAGCAAAAGGCAGTGTCACGTTCATCCACTGAAGCAGAATATAGAGCCCTTGCCAATGCAGCCTCTGAGACATCATGGTTTCTCTCATTATTCAAGGAACTAGGTCTGCCTTTATCTGGACAACCCAAGCTGCTCTGTGATAATTTGGGTGCAAATTACCTCAGTTTTAATCCAGTCCAACACTCTCGAATAAAACACATTCAGATTGACCTTCATTTTGTCCGAGATATGGTTCAAAGTGGCGTTCTAAATGTTCATCATGTTAACACCCAGGACCAGCTGGCTGATCTTCTCACAAAAGGCCTCTCATATTGAAGAGGTGTTAAAATTGTTTTTCAAACTTTCTTGGAATGTTCAAACTTATTCTTAAGATCTTCGAAGGCTTTGAAGAGCTTTTTGAATCTTCAAGGTGGGCTCTCTTCAACTCTTTGTGTATCCTCATACTTATTCTTTAAATCTTCAAAGGCTTTGAAGAGCATTTTGAGTTCTCAAAGTGGGCCCTTTTCAACTCATTTTAAGTGTGAAAGTTCGTAAGTTCACATGTCTCTTCTAAATTCTAAGAAAGTCCTCTATTTTATAGGGGTTAAGAGACACCTTAGATATTATCCTTTTAATTGTTTAGGTATAATTATTATTATTATTCTAATTATCTTCATAGTTACCTAAAAACTAAAATTTAAATTTATTTTATTTATTTAATTTTCAAACCATGAGAAAATCATAATTATTTGTGAAAATAACTATAAATACCAACAACTAATAGAGAATGTGAGAAAATTCAACCTCCACAAGGTGACATACAATTGACTAGTTGGGGACCACTTTTATTGCTAAAATCAAGCTTAAGATGAGATTTTTACCTTTATTATGATGCAATCATTGAGAAACACCAAGATGCAAAATCATGTAGATTTCTCCTTAAAGACCACTATTAAAGAAGACATTTTTAATATCGATTTGGGATATATGCCTCTAACAAAAATAGACAACTATAATAAGGCTATGAACAATAGTTATCTTTATAACATAAGCAAGAGTTTCCTCATAATTCAGACCATACTATTGAGAGAACCCTTTAGCAACCAATCGACCTTTGCGCCACTCAATCAAACCATGAGACTTAATTTTGATTTTATAGACTCAACAAGAGCTAGTTATACTCTTACCAAGGTCATAAAGCTACCAAATATCAAGTGTTAGCTTAATACAAAGCAAAAGACTCCTTAGTCATAGTCTATTGCCAAAGAGGATATTCAAGAACGACTTCTCTATAGGATAGAGGTTTGGAAATATTGTAAATAGAAATTAAAAAAGTTGTAAAAGAATCAAAACAAGAGGAATAAACAAATTCTAGTCATTGAGTAGACTTACAAGGATGTTAAGAAGAACATGGAGGAGGAGGATGTACAATCTCAAAAGGTGTTGGAGTAGCCATAGGAAGAGAGAAAGGAGTGTGACAATTAAGAACCAAAGTACCACTATCTATGACAAAACTATATGTATTATCCAAGAAATGATTAATGTGAATAAATTCAATCTTAGAGACATTATGAAACTCAATAGTAATAGAAAATAAAAGTATATGCTTAAAGGAAGAATACACGACGACATGTATATATATAATTTATAGCTAACCAAATCAAAGCAACAAAATAACAAACTGCAATTTGATTCAAGAGAAAATTTAGAAATGAACATTGAAGACTATGCACGTTGCTTTACAATACCAAATAACAGACTTGTTGACAAAACCCCTATTTCCAACTTAGTTTTCTCTTCTACTAAGCAAGATGTGTGTTCATAATATGCATACTCCATCTTTAGGGGGAGTATTAAAGTTGAGGATTTATTTGTAAATAAATAAAAGAAGAAATTAGTGAAAATAGATTTCTTTAATTTTTTGTTATCCTTGGTGAGCTGGAATTTTGTTATGGGTAATCGTCTCTGGCCCCAAATATATGCTAGTTGTTCTCCTCTATTCTGGACAATGAGAGTAGAAGACTCTTTAGTTGATTTTGCATTTTCTTCCTCTTATGTAAAAAATATTTCATTGAAACTCATGTTTTAGATAAGTATTTGAATAATATAAATAACATCAATTGATAATATTAATGATATGATATGATAGTATTAGTAATTACAATATTAACAACATCAATATTATAAAGAAGAAAGTTAATAATAGTAAAAAAAAAAAAAATTGTCCTTAACAAAAATTTAATTAAAATTCAAGGGTTAAAGGTTAAAATGTAAAAATCTATGTTCTTAGGTTACTATTAATATCAATGTTTTAAAAACCGGACCGGACCGGCCGGTTCGACCGGTCCGACCGTCGACCGGTCACCATTCCGGTCCGGTTCGGCCATTTGGCCCGTAAAGAGGTTGAGCCGGAATCGAACCGGCTGAACCAGCGATCGGACCGTCGAACCGGACGAACCGGCCGGTTCCCTCCGAACCGTCCGACTCAATCTTTTTTTTTTTCTTTTCTTTTTTTTCCTCCCAGCATCCGCGCGGCTGTTCCCATGTTCGCCGGTCACTGGAGCGTTGTCCCTCTGGCAGCAGCCCCCGCGCGTTGGAAAGCCCTTCCCCGAAACGCTGTAAAGCCCCGTCGCTGGCCACTCAACCCCCCCTCCCCTGCGACTGTTCCCATTGTCGCCGGCAGTGTTTGAAATATCGAAAAATTTTGGCGATATTTCTCAAAAATCGTGGAGTTAGGGTTTGTGAAATTTCAATCCATTGGCATAAAAGCAAAGAGACCCCTAGAACAGATTCGGAAAACACAAGGAGCAAAAAAAATAGCAATTTTGTTGGTTTTCCTTGGGGATTTTGAACGGATTTTCTCGGAAATCAAACGAGGATGAATTTTCCCGGAAATCAAATGGGGGATGGATTTTCTTGGGAATCAAACAGGGTTGCAAAGAAAAAAATCAAAAACATGATTAGATTAGTAACTGCGAGGATTGAGAGTGGCAGAGGAAAGTAGGGCTTTTTACCTTTTACTTTTAGGGATTGTGTCGTCTGGAGGGCACCTTCAGAGAAAAGTGAAAACTGAAAAGGGCTTCTTTGCCCCGAGTGAGAGAATTCCATATAAATAATTATTAATTATTAATAATTCATCTTAATTTTTATTAAATCAAAACTGTGGCTTGACTTCAATGCATGCTACCATTGGACTATGATAGTATTTGATAATATATATTTAATTTAAATTTGTTAAGGTTATCATTAAAAAAAATCTAATTTTAATTATTTTATTTTAAATTATATTTAATCTATTAATAAAAATATAAAAAATAATATTATAAATTATATTTTTTAAAAAATTTTAATAATATATAAAAATATATATTTATGACGTCACCGGTTCAACCGCGGTTCGACCACCGGTTCGACCAGTGAACCGTGAACCGGTAACTTTTCCGGTTCAATGACCGGTCCGGTTCTGAAAACATTGATTAATATACATTAATTAGGGTCTCAAAGCATGATTCTCCCAACATTGAGTGCCATGTATGAAAAAAAAAATGATAGTAAAGAATGAACAAAGACCCTAGAATTATTTGTTGATGAATGTTTCTGATAGGTTCTCTTACCTCTTTAGGTGGAATCTTGGCACATTCAACCTTTTCAGATGATTGGTTTAATTGGGCTGTATGAATCAACTCATGAGAGCCAACGCTAGAAACTTTATTCCCACACACCACATGCATCCAACTAATAAAAATGTAGTACCAAGACAGGTTACATCAGGCTGATGTGGTGAAAAATATACTCGGTCACTTTAGGTGATATGCTTTGAGGCTCAACTTTGTCTTTTATATATTAGATGAGAGGTGAACCCCTATTGAGCGCTAACATTTAAATATATGGATGTACTAAATATTAATGTAGCTAGGGATAAAAATTATTTTCATTAAATTCTAATACTTTTAAATAGATTAAATTACACTTAATACCAAAATAATGATGCTTAAACTTAAAGATATTTAAAAAAAATGATAATTATATTATTTTTAGTTTTTAGAAATATTTATAATTATTTTTATAAGTTCATATTTTGTTTGAACTTAAAATACATATAAAAAAAGGCCATTTAGTAGAAAGTTAAATTACATTAAAGTTGAGACTCAAAGCATATCACCTAAAATGATTTTGGTAGTGATTTTAAAAATTATATATTGAAAATTGCACGTATAACCTCAACTTCACTTTTCTACCCTTGAAATTTTTATCCAAAAGATGGTTTCAAAAGAGAGGCCATCCTTTGGAATTCAAATTTTATATTCCTTTCAATCAAATAACTTAATTAGCAATGTGGATATGTATATTATAAATAATGATAAATTGAAGAACAATCAAATATCCTTAGAAAATTTTTATTAAAATTCATGGAAGAGAGGTTAAAATGTGAATTTTTATGTATGTGCAAATCCTGGTCTATTGTGATAACTTGGTATTGCTCTTCCTATTGTTCCCATGGTCTATTGTGATAATGTAGGGGCAACATATGTATGTGCAAATCCTGTCTTTCATTCTCGTATGAAACATATCGCTATCGATTTTCACTTCGTTCAAGAACAAATTACCAAAAATCAACTTCGGGTTTCGCATGTTCATACTGCTGATCAGTTAGCAGACTCTCTAACAAAGCCCTTAGCCAAAACATTGTTTCAATCTCATGTTCCAAGCTTAGCATTCTTCCAAATGTCTTGCGCTTGCGGGGGCATGATAGAACGTAATTTTAGGCTATATGTTAGCACCACTCTCCTTTAGTGGTGCTACTTTACTTAGCTAATTGCAGATCGTGTATATTGTGCATTATTATGTGGTTGTTAGTGTCTTGTTTTAGCTCCATATTTGTAGGCCACTACTGCTATCTCTTTGTATATATATTACTTGAGTTTGTTATGAATAATAAGAGCCTTTAATATTTATCTCTAATATTCAATAGGTATATCCTTTTAGTGAAAAGACAAATTGCTTGACTGCAAAATCTCCATCAATGCTTCCATTGTTGTAAGTTTCGACAAAGTGGGCAATATGCGTCTTGGGTTACCCTTTCCACCAAATTGCAATGATTTTAGATGTTGAAAATATAGAGGCATTCTCCATTGCTCAATTATCTATGAATAAGTCATAGCATAAGCATGGAAAGATAACACCTTCATCTTTGTTTTTAAGAACTTTGAGGATGAATTCATTATTTCATTAATAAAGATCAACCTATTTGAAGAAACTTGAAGAGTTTTAATGGTTTTTTTATGCTCTCAAACCCTTAGGACCTTGAGGAGGATTTCATTGTGATGGGAATCCTATAGATGGATCAACATCAATTTGGTTTCATTCTTTCGTACAAGGATTTCCTTTTGATGGAGGAAGCCTATAGATGGATCAACATCAATTTGGTTTGATTCTTCTATACTTTTGATCTTATCCCATGAGCAAAGCAATTTTAGAATCTTTTTCATTCATGGTCTTGATAAGGACTTCAACTTGTTTTGTGATTTGAACAAGTTGTTCTTCTACCATGAACTCAATTTATTAGCATGACTAGTAGGGTGTTATTACAAGAACTAATAGGATGAAGTGTTGTAATTGGTTATGTCTTTCAAGGTCTTAGAGGAGACAACATTGTAGATATGCCTCTGGACTCAATATCTCCTTGAATGGAAGAAGACTTTGGAGTTGTCTCATAAGACATGATAGATGGGTGTGATTCCACTTGCTTAACCATATTGTTCTTCTTTGCCCTCGAAAGGGCTAAGAAAATTTCTGAATTCTTAGAAAAGGTTACCTTATAAACCATAGTCGTCTTTGGAAAAGAAGTAGCTTTCACTTTACTTTAAGTCATGGGGCTTGAACTTGTTTAATTTCAATAGTTTTGGCATGATCAAATTGGGATCAAACTATGTAGATTTGATTCCTTAACTACCATATTTGTTTTTTTAGATTCCATATGGTATGATATAAAATTTGTTGTAAAGAATATATAAGTGGTAGAGATTGTCCCACCAAAGTACATACAATTTTCTTTAATTTTTAATTAACCTGTGTAATTAAGAACACAATCTCTCTTTTTATAATTCATGACTTAGAAGGAACTTAACTTAAGCCTTGACTTGCATTTGGAACTTGATGTATCCTGAGTCTAGGATTGGACCTTAGAATATCGATTTCTCCTTAAAGACCACTATTAAAGAAGACATTTTTAATATCGATTTGGGATATATGCCTCTAACAAATATAGACAACTATAATAAGACTATGAACAATAGTTATCTTTATAACATAAGCAAGAGTCTCCTCATAATTCAGACCATAGTATTGAGAGAACCCTTTAGCAACCAATCGGCCTTTGCACCACTCAATCAAACCATGAGACTTAATTTTGAATTTATAGACTCAACAAGAACTAGTTATACTCTTACCAAGGTCATAAAACAAGAACTAGTTATACCCTTAACAAACTGCAATTTGATTCAAGAGAAAATTTAGAAATGAACATTGAAGACTATGCACGTTGCTTTACAAAACCAAATAACAGACTTGTTGACAAAACCCCTATTTCCAACTTAGTTTTCTCTTCTACTAAGCAAGATGTGTGTTTATAATATGCATACTCCATCTTTAGGGGGAGTATTAAAGTTGAGGATTTATTTGTAAATAAATAAAAGAAGAAATTAGTGAGAATAGATTTCTTTAATTTTTTGTTATCCTTGGTGAGTTTGAATTTTGTTATGGGTAATCGTCTTTGGCCCCAAATATATGCTAGTTGTTCTCCTCTATTCTGGACAATGAGAGTAGAAGACTCTTTAGTTGATTTTGCATTTTCTTCCTCTTATGTAAAAAATATTTCATTGAAACTCATGTTTTAGATAAGTATTTGAATAATATAAATAACATCAATTGATAATATTAATGATATGATATGATAATATTAGTAATTACAATATTAACAACATCAATATTATAAAGAAGAAAGTTAATAATAGTAGAAAAAAAATGTCCTTGACAAAAATTTAATTAAAATTCAAGGGTTAAAGGTTAACATGTAAAAATCTATGTTCTTAGGTTACTATAAATATACATTAATTAGGGTCTCAAAGCATGATTCTCCCAACATTGAGTGCCATGTAGGAAAAAAAAATGATAGCAAAGAATGAACAAAGACCCTAGAATTATTTGTTGATGAATGCTTCTGATAGGTTCTCTTACCTCTTTAGGTGGAATCTTGGCACATTCAACCTTTTCAGATGATTGGTTTAATTGGGCTATATGAATCAACTCATGAAAGCCAACGCAAGAAACCTTATTCCCACACACCACATGCATCCAACTAATAAAAATGTAGTACCAAGACAGGTTAGATCAGGCTGATGTGGTGAAAAATATACTCGGTCACTTTAGGTGATATGCTTTGAGGCTCAACTTTGTCTTTTATACACTAGATGAGAGGTGAACCCCTATTGAGCGCTAACATTTAAATATATGGATGTACTAAATATTAATGTAGCTAGGGATAAAAATTATTTTCATTAAATTCTAATACTTTTAAATAGATTAAATTACACTTAATACCAAAATAATGATGCTTAAACTTAAAGATATTTAAAAAAATGATAATTATATTATTTTTAGTTTTTAGAAATTTTTATAATTATTTTTATAAGTTCATATTTTGTTTGAACTTAAAATACATATAAAAATGGCCTTTTAGATGAAAGTTAAAAACAAATCATATAAAATATAAAAGTAAATTACATTAAAGTTGAGCCTCAAAGCATATCACGATTTTGGTAGTGATTTTAAAAATTATATATTAAAAATTGCACGTATAACCTCAGCTTCACTTTTCTACCCTTGAAATTTTTATCCAAAAGATGGTTTCGAAAGAGAGGCCATCCTTTGGAATTCTAATTTTATATTCCTTTCAATCAAATAACTTAATTAGCAATGTGGATATGTATATTATAAATCATGATAAATTGAAGAACAATCAAATATCCTTAGAAAAATTTTATTAAAATGCATGGAAGAGAGGTTAAAATGTGAATTTTTATGTTCTTAGGTCAGTAACATGCATTAATTAGGAGTCCAAAAGTATGATTTTCCAAAGATTGAATGCCATGTAGGAAAATAAAATGATAGTGAAGAAAGGGTAGAACTATAGAAGACTCTACAATTATTAATTTGCTGATGAATGCTTCTGATAGGTTTCCTTATTTTGGTGGAATCGTGGCTCATTCAACCTTTTCAAATTATTGATTGTATTTAGTTTTAAGAATCAACCCATCTGTCATTGCCAGTGATAGGTAATAATTCTATATAAACATTAATTGCCACCGATATCATCTGCATGCATCCTATTAAAAAAAAAAAAGTAGCATCAACAAAAAAGTTGAACTTAGACCTAAGCCCAACGATATATCTTGAATGAAGGTTTCGTGTTTATTTTTTTAACTCGATCCAGATTAATACTAAATGTGATTTGTTTTCAGACTTCAATCGATTATTTTTTTATTTTTTTTCTTTTAACTTTTAACTTATTTATCAATATTTTTTATTGAATAGAAAAAACTAAAATATGTGATTTTTTTTTTAATCTAAAAAGTTAGCTGAAAAATGATATTATTATACTAATTTATATTATTATGAGATTTTTAGAAATATGTTAAATTATTTTTTTGATCAAATAAGAAGTTGACTTTTAAAATACAGAAAATATTTGATTTAATACTTAATACAAATAAAATAATAAAAAATAAAAGTTACACTTTTAAAACTAAATTAAATTAAATTAAGTTTTATTTAGATTTAAGTAAAAAAATAAAAATAAAAATAAAAAATTCAAACATCACCTTACTCTATAGATTTAGGTTTGAAAGTTCATGCCAATATATGTAAACCCACCATTCTGTGGCATCTTTCTATTACAAACTTGCTTCAATAATGGCTCTTTGCATGCTTGCTCCAAATCCGATTCTTGCTTTCCCAAGACTGCAACCACCTACAAGACATTGCAGCAGGCAAGGAAAATCGTTCAGTGACAGCACTTCTGGTCTTGTTGTCCAGTGCCTGTTTGCAAGTAAAGTTCAAGCTCAAACTGCAGTTAGGCGAAGTGCAAATTACCAACCCTCCATTTGGGCTTATGATTGTATCCAGTCACTCAGAAGCAACTATGTGGTAATAATCAAATATCATATATAAAAGGGGTTCTACAATTGTTGTTGGGCTTAAATACTTGGTAACAAATAGTTTTCTGTCTGCAGGGAAAAACACACATGAAACGATTGGATGAGCTAAAGGGATTTGTGAAAATGATGCTAATAGGTAAAGACGAGAAGCCTTTGGACCAACTAGAGACAATCGATCTCTTGCAGAGGCTTGGAGTGTCTTATCACTTTGAGGATGAAATAAAGAGCATATTGGACTGCAGGTACAAGAACTATGATAGAAACAATATGTGGAAGGCTGAGAATTTGTATGCTACAGCTCTTGAATTTAGACTCCTAAGACAACATGGGCATAACGTTCCTCAAGGTATCTGATTAAAGGATGTTGTCATTTAGTTTATTCTTCCCATCATGAACCAATTTTTCCTCAGTGTTCTGAATATAATTTTTTATATATTAATTTTTAAATTTTCAATTGGCAATAGATAAATATGCTTTTACCCTGTTTTAAATATGCTTTTGTCACAAGTACTAAGCAATGAGCTTCCTTCAATGTCACAGATGTTTTTAATTGTTTCAAGGATGAGATGGGGAGCTTTAAGCCATGCCACTATGAGGATATCAAGGGTATTCTATGCTTATATGAAGCTTCTTATTTCTCCATGGAAGGTGAAAGTGTCTTGGAGGAGGCTAGATATTTCACAAAAAAACATCTTGAGAAAAGCCTTGAGCAGAGCATAGACAAAAATCTTGCCATATTAGTAAGCCATTCCTTAGAGCTTCCATTGCATTGGAGAATGCTAAGGATAGAGGCAAGGTGGTTCATGGACGTATACGAGAGAAGACAGGACATGGACCCTAGTTTGCTGGAATTTGCAAAATTGGATTACAACATGGTGCAAGCAATACACCAAGAAGATTTAAAAGATGTTTCCAAGTAAGATCATACCTATTCAGGTTCCCTACCAAATCGAATGAAATGATTCTATCTTATTCTAAGATTTCTTTGATCTTCTACAGGTGGTGGAAAAATATTGGCCTTGGAGAAAAGATGAGTTTTACTAGGGACAGGTTGGTGGAGAATTTCTTATGGGCTGTAGGACATGCATTTGAGCCTCAGTTTGGATATTGCAGGAAAATAATCACAAAGGTCTTGGCACTGATAGTAACAATTGATGATATTTATGACATATATGGTACCTTGGATGAACTCGAGATATTTACAGATGCTATTGACAGGTTTGTGAATCTATACTTGACATGTCTCTCAGTTCTCTGGTTTTTTTAGCTCAAATATTTTGTTTGCATGTTCAGATGGGATATCAATGCAATGGATCAGCTTCCAGAATATATGAAGATATGTTTCCTTGCTCTCTTCAACTCTGTTAATGAAATGGCTTATAATGTTCTTAAGGAAGAAGGTTCTAACATCATTCCACATCTTAGGAAGATGGTAATTTTTCAACTCTGAACTCCTTGATCTTTCCATTATCCAATTTGGTGAAGTGTGCTACAGCTTCTTTTGCATATATAGTGCCCTTATAACTTTAATATGTTCTGAATCTTTAAGTGGGCAGATCTTTATAAATGTTATTTAGTGGAGGCAAGGTGGTACTACAGTGGATATACACCAACACTACAAGAATACATTACCAATGGATTGATTTCCTCATCAGCTCCTGTAATTCTAGGCCATGCTTATTTTTCAGTTTCAAATCCAGTAATGGATGCCATAGAGTTCTTAGAAAAGCATCCAAATATAATCCATGGATCATCAATGATTTTACGGCTGTCCGATGATCTTGGAACATCAAAAGTGTGCCAGCAACCCTCTTCACTCTCCTTTAAAAGTTTCAATGAAAATTCTTTAAAGGATATTTTATTCTTGGTTTGTCTCTGCAGGATGAGTTAAAAAGAGGCGATGTTCCCAAGTCAATCCAATGTTACATGCATCAGACTGGTGCTTCCCAAGAAGAGGCATGTGAGCATATAAAATATTTGATTGGGGATTCATGGAAGAAAATGAACAAGGAACAATCTATGGATTCTCCTTTCTCTCGTATTTTTACTGGAATTGCAATGAACGTTGGCAGGATGGGCCAAAGGGCATACCTATATGGAGATGGCTATGGTGTTCAAGATCGTGAAACCAAGGATGACATATTGTTGACACTAATTGAGTCTGTTCCCCTTAATCGGTATGCCAAAGTTTGTTAGTTTGAGGTTTGAATGTGATCTACTATGCGGAAGTTTAAATGCCATGAATTAAAGTCACTAACGAAGGACTAACTATTGTTAATGTTTAAGTAGAATTGTCCTTAAGAGGTTGGTGTTTTTTTTTTTTTATGGCTTTAATTATCTCATTAACTTCTAAGGTTACATGAGGTCACATCAAGAATCTACAATCAAGGAGTGGTTACAAGATGAAATTAAGAGTAATACCTCCTTTAGATTGACCCTAGCATGTTGAGTGCAATTACTCTTAAGAGAAAATCCCTATTTATGAGAGCAATAATATGTAAGAAATTTAAAACAAACAGAAGACACATGATTTGTGATGGCTTACTCTCAGTATAAGAGTTACACTCACTTTAGCATTGCAGATTTTCTACTATGATAAGAGAAAAATAGAGTGATTGTCACTCCTTTGTTTTCACACAACCTCGCTCTAAGATAGAGCTTTTAAAAGTATATTAATGTTATGATAGAACCTTTAAAAGTATAATACGATGGAATAGATTTGTAATTTATTATTTATTTAATGATATTTCAGTTTCATTTTTATTTATTTTTATTTCATACATTATAATTTATAAGCATTCTCTCTTACCATCTCTTGCATTGTACATAACTTCGATGTGTATTAGAAGTTGTACGAAAGATCCAAGTCATGAATTCTTTGTAAGTAAATAATTTATTCACAGTCAGTTCATAGAATTAGACAATCTATTTTAAGTTGTAGTATATTACCTCTTAATTAGAGAGATGACTAATCTTGGCTATCGAGATGAGGTTTCCTTAGTGAGTATACTAGTGTATACAGTTACATATCAAATAGGACCCTATGGTGACTCATGATGTGAGGTTGTTAGGTAGCTACTATACTATATTGTCTCTCAACCCTTAAGAGAATATTGAGTTTGTACCTAAGTTTGTAGTGACTTTAACTTTCAAGTGAGATCATAAAGTGATAATATATTTTTTATGAATTGAATCACTGTTGATAAAAGTCGACAGTTATAAATATTTTCAATAGAGACACTATGATATCTGATTGATTTTAAGACAGTATGTTCTCTTATGTGATCTTAAGGACAAATGATCATGAAATTTGTGGGGCAGCAATAATTCCTTTAGTAGAATTAACATACTTTGCAAGTTCATGTGAAAATGAAATATGACATTACAGTCATGGAAAGTAGTTTTGATCTTGGAAAGTTGTAGGAAAAGGAAAATAAGATAAAATAAAATAAAGAACTCCACGCCCTTAGGAAGGGCCTACTCATTGTTGGACCAGCAATTTCATCTCAAGAAAGAGCCTACAAAATCTATTGTGTGTGTTAGTTGGATGGTGTATTTAATATGTTAAAGGAGCCTCTCAATTATGAAAAGTGGAAGGCATAAACAAGAAATCTGAAAATTGCCCTGATAATTCAACAATGAGATTTTAACATGTTTTCAAAGAAATATCCAAACATTTAATTAAGGTAATGAACAATGACATTCAATTCACAGAGTGTCAATTACATAGCCATTCACCATTCAAATACGATTCCCAATCAGAATTAAAATTGAAACATTATTTATCAGCATACAGAGAATGTTAAAATGAGCAATCTTTCCATTTCTCCTTGAATCACTGTATTTCCAGTTAGGATAGTTCCTCATAGACAGTTTCAGAAGTCGCAGGCAACTCTTCCTTAAACAAAAGGACCGAACCTTGGCACATATCTTGATCCATACCAGTTTAAATAGTCTTGCATTTCTATCTTTTCCCTATTCATGGCAAATCTTGATTCTGAACTGGAACACAATCAATTTAAGCATAACATATTAGCAGGATGAATTAAGAATAATAAGAACAAATTCAATACACTTTTCCCAATAGATAAACCTTTCTAAAAAACTATGACAACAGAGAAAAGCAGGCCTTGGATTCCTACATATGCACCTTTTTCTGTTTTTTCAACCAACATGTACATTGGAGAATTCTATGTATGATACAAGAGAAAAGCATGCATGTGTACCTCATTGAATATAAAGAGGGAAGTATGATCGACGCTTGTTCTTCTGCGATCAATCAATAGAAGAGTGGAAAATCGCAGGAACAATCTATCCTTTATCTTGGAAGCACACATATTTCGGAAGAGAATGAGCAAAATATCAAGTTTTGCAAGTGTAGATTTTGTTCCTTGATGCAGAGCAATGATGATAAATCAGTCCCCTGAGAGGAAACAATCTTTTAGCACAACTTCATTCTCTTATCTCCCAGAGATGTGATACCATGCAGACTTGTTGACAGCTTCTCCAGGTGAGCATGATTAAAAAGGCTTTCACATTTTCTGGAGTAGGAAATTGAGAAGTGTGAGAGGACAAGCCTAAAGTATATATCACACGCCATGAAGATGGATTGTAAAAAAATCATTACTACTAATGTTGAAACAGCAAAAAAAAAATCGTCAATCAATGTAATTTTTTTTAAGTGCTAGCACCAGTTTCAGTCAAGACATGAACTCTGCAATATGAAACCCAAATCCCTTTACCAATATAAAAGTGTGATAAATAACATCAAAACAATTTTGTTTTAAGTATCTAACCAGAAAAAAGAAAATTGTTAAGATGAAATCTACTTGTACTCGTACACACTGTTGCATAGATGACAAGGCATAAGGAGGTAGCTATCTTTTGTGATTAAAAAGTTATGTAGAATAAATTGGAAAAATCGGTCGTCATTGCTATATTCCATATAATAAAATCTAAAAAATTTGCAGTTATATGAAAATTTGAAGCATGAATTACAATTACTTGAAGAACTGAAGCTGGTATCTGAGAAGATAAAGGAGTGAGTGCTGTGAGTGGGGCTTACCTTCTTGTTGTATAATTTAGTCTATTAGGACATTGGGGATGTAGGCAATCTGGAGCCAATCTTTTCCTCCAGTCTTTGAGACACCACTTTTTTAGAATAGAAGAATCCTTGATTTGAAGCTCTGCAAGCATGAGTGGCAGCCCTCCCTTTGTTACAACATACCTGAGCCTAGGGCAGGCCTCCAACAAAAGAGTTTCCATAGAGACTAGGCTTTTGAATCCCATGGAGGCTATGGATTTCAAATTCTGGAAATGAATTATGTATGCAAAGATAGTTGAGAGATGTGGGAAGAAAAATCTGTCCACTCTGATGGAGCTCTCTTGGTATTCTGGCATTCTGAAATCACAAGGAATTTAAGGTTTGGGGTCAAAAACACTTCCGGTTAGGACACTACTTCTGGACAGTTGCATATATTCAGAAAATGAAGAGATGTGAGATTTTGCAACCTCTTCCCTGGAGATGACTTGAGAGATGAAACACTTTCATGTATAGGCTGACTGCTATGATATACTTGATTTGAGAAGTCAGACTTAAACTGTGTTGTATTTTAATTACTGCTTCTTGTTTATTAGTTTTCATTGATATGAATATACAAATGTTGGCATTTCAAAATTAAAAATGGAAGCACATATGCAAATGGACATAGAAATGATGGATTGATATTAGTAATTAAAAATCAGATCTTTCAGTAATTTATATCACATTCTAGTGTAGGATCATTGATTATACAACCTTAGAATGTATAATTGATCCTCCTGCCCTGTTTAATCATTCTATATTAAGATCCTCAAACCTCATTTTCCTTTTAATATAAAAATGTCATAACTATGCATCTTGATCAACCGGGTATCATCTTTGATGTTATTTGACTCTAAATTTCATAATAATAATATTTTGAGGACAATATCAAGGTTGAGGCAAATTTTGGAA
Source organism: Vitis riparia (assembly GCF_004353265.1). NCBI lineage: Eukaryota > Viridiplantae > Streptophyta > Magnoliopsida > Vitales > Vitaceae > Vitis > Vitis riparia. The sequence goes on from NC_048443.1 coordinate 5,506,089, forward strand.
TAAGTGAGTGAACACTGGACCCAAACCCTAGTTGTTGAAACCCTAAGTGTGGAGTGAGTTAAACCTCACCTTTTGAACAAGAAAACCTAGTGATTGTACAAAAACCATCCTTTGTTCTAACACATAATAGCTTGCTTATCTTTAGAATAAATTTCTAAGTAAATTGATCTTGGGTAGGTTAAGAAAAGAGGCCTTATAAATGGAAGTGATAGTTCCTTAACATAAGAAGTGGTGAATTGTGTGTAACATGTTTCTGAATCTAGTTAAGGATTCCTTGAAGATAAAATAGTAACTAAGTAGGAAAATTGACCATGCATGGAATTTGAGGTTGTAATTATGAATATTATAACCTCTCTCGAGGGTGGAGGGAAACTCACCTATTGGATGGACTTGAGAGATGAACATCCCCATTCATTCAATATTTCATGACCACAACTGTTGCTGCTGTCAACACCAAAAATTGTTTCATCATCTCAAAAACTGAAACAAAAAGAAGGGAAAGGACTAAATAGGAGCATTAATTCTGATTATGAAAAAAAAGGATGGATCCTATTTGTTTATATACCCAAGTCTGCAAATGCAGCAGTAGTTAATTACTAAATAAAAAGGAAAGTTCTTGAGAATTAATGCTTGGAATAACAAGAATCACTAACAATTGTGGTAGCTAAAATAAAACATAGATTAATAAAATTCTGCAAAACTAAGAGAACTCACCGTTTCTTTGACTCCAATAAACAAATCTTTTCCAGCTAAGTTTGATGGTCTTTCGATCAATATCTAACTGAGAAAATGGGAATAGAAATTGGTGAATGTGGATTTAAATGTAGACAAATTAAAAACAACAAATTCTTAAACAGGGAACTCATTTGATGACTTGAGGCAAGATTCATACTAAATGCACTAACTTGGAATCAGAAAACAATAATAACTGCATCAGATTCATCAAGAAAAAAGAAAGATTAGGATATTAATCTGTCTGAAGAAAAATTTTATGAAAAACGCAAAAACAAATGGGCAGACAGAGAAGGTTTTCAAATCAGATGCTAGAGCCCCAGAAAAGACAATCATATTCCTTGTAGCTTACGACCATAATTTACCATAAAACATCTTGGAAACTACCTCAAAATAAGAGAATGATCCTATACTATTAAAGTTCAAACATAGTGTCAAATAGAAAGTTAGTTACTTTCGCCTCTAAATCTTAATCAAAATTAAATGAAACTAAGCCAGAAAGCGTACAACGTTGTATATAACTATGACTTCAGAATCAGTGGAGAAAATTGTTGTTACCACCACGTTATCATAAAAGAATTTGCAGCTTTTATGTCACTCAAGAGAAAACAAGAATCATCTTTTGTTCCTCTAGAAAGATGAATGAAGCTCAGTCCAGCCATCCATCCATAGCTTTTAAGAGAGGTGCAGTTTTTTGGGAGACTGTTATCTTGTACAATTGCGATAGGGTGGGATGAGATTAGATGAAACCAGAACCACCCTCAACCTGTCCCAAGTACTAAAAAAAAATTTCAAACTCTACTAAAAACCCTTTATGTTTTTTCCAACCTTCTCTTTTTAAGGACAAGATAAGGTAAGTATGAGAAAAATTCAGACCCACAACCCTACTTTCTATTTTGGATCTTGTTTCCTCAAGGATTTCTTCTTGTTTTTTTCTTAAGACCATCCTTTTGGGGTTGAGCCTAGGTGTCTTTAACAGATCCCTTCTGGTCAAGTGCCATATCATGTGGATCAATACAATAACCAAAAGGTTTTCCAGTGAAACATGTGATCTGTCAGCCGGAAGGTGTACTTAATATGTGAAAGGAGTCTATAAGAGCTTATAACGATGACATTCAATTCAAAGACTGTCAATTACAGAGTTGAGTACCATGGAAGTGCTGCAAGCTACACCTCCCCATCAAATTCCAAACTAAAAATCAAGTGAGCTGCTTCCCATGCTATTGGTTTGCATCTTTTGCCCATTGTAGTCCTGCATTTGAGAAACAAAATTGAATTAATATAAGAAAAAAGGGATTGGTACTGAAAATAAAAAGTAAGAATTACATGTTATGAATGAACATACCTGATTGAAAATAGCCTACAATGTGGTAGCCTCTGTTCTTATTTTCTAGTGAATAGATAATTCATCCTCAAGTTTCTTAATGGACGAGTGAGCCATCTATCGGCCAGCATACAGGGAATGTAGAAATGACTAAATGAGGCAACCAATCTTTCCATTTCTTGTTGAATCACTATGTTTCCAGGTATGATAGTTCCTCATGGATAGTTTTAGAAGTTGCAAGCAACCCTTGCTTCAGCAAATGGACTGAAACTTGACACATTTCTTGATCCATAGCACTTTAACTGGTCATTCATTTCTATCTATTCCCTATTCATGGCAAACCTTTATTCTGAACTGCAACACAATCAATTTAAGCATCACATATTAGCAGGATGAATTAAGAATAATAAGAACAAATTTAATATACTTTTCCCACTAAATAAAACCTTTCTCAAAAACTATGACAAACTAGAAAAGCAGGCATTGGATTCCTACATATGCACCTTTCTCTGTTTTTTCAACCAACAGGTACATTGGAGAATTCTATGAATAATACAAGAGAAAAGCACGCATGTGTACCTCATTGAAACAATCTATAGAAGTGTGGAAAATTGCAGGAACGATCTATCCTTTATCTTGGAAGCACACATATTTCGGAAGAGAAGGAGCAAATTATCAAGTTTTGCAAGTGTCAATTTTGGTCCTTGATGCAGAGCAACGATGATAAATCAGTCCCCTGAGAGGAAACAATCTTTTAGCACAACGACATTCTCTTATCTCCCAGAGATGTGATACCATGCAGACTTGTTGACAGCTTCTCCAGGAGAGGATGATTAAAAGGCTTTCACATTTTCTGAAGGAGTAGGAAATTGAGAAGTGTGAGAGGACAAGCCTGAAGTGCATATCACACATCATGAAGACGGATTGTAAAAAGATCATTACTACTAATATTAAAATAGGAAAAAAAAATCATCAATAAATGTAAATTTTTTTACCTGCCAGCACCAGTTTCAGTCAAGACATGAACTCTGCAGTATGAAACCGAAATCCCTTAACCAATGTAAAAGTGTGATAAATAACATCAAATGAATTTCATTTTAAGTATTTAACAAGAGAAAAAAAATGGTAAGATGAAATCTACTTGTACCCATACACACTGTTGCATAGATGACAAGGCACAAGGTGGTAGCTATCTTCTATGATTAAAAAGTTAATGTGGGATGAATTGGAAAAAATGATCATCATTGCCATCTTCCATATAATAAAAATCTAAAAATGTTGCAATTATATGAAAATTTAAAGCCTGAATTACAATTACTTGAAGAATTGAAGCTGGTATCTGAGAAGATAAAGGAGTGCTGTGAATGGGGCTTACCTTGTTGTTGTATAATTTCATGTATTAGGACATTGGGGATGTCGGCAATCTTGAGCCAATCTTTTCCTGTCTTTGAGACACCGCCCTTTTAGAATAGAACAATCCTTGATTTGAAGCTCTGCAAGCATGAGAGGTAGCCCTCCCTTTGTTACAACAGACCTGAGCCTAGGGAAGTCCTCCAACAAAAGAGTTTCCAGAGAGACTAGGCTTTTGAATCCCATGGAGGCTATGGATTTCAAGTTCTGGAAATGAATTATGTATGCAAAGATAGTTGAGAGATGTGGGAAGAAAAACCTGTCCACTCTGATGGAGGTCTCTTGGTATTCTGGCATTCTGAAATCACAAGGAATTTAAGGTTTGGGGTCAAAAACACTTCCGGTGAGGACACTACTTCTGGACAGCTACATATGTTCAGAAAATGAAGAGATGTGAGATTTTGCAACATCTTCCCTGGAGATGACTTGAGAGATGAAACAGTCTGAGGTATAGGCTGACCACTATGATATACTTGATCTGAGAAGCCATATTTAAACTGTGTTGTATAATATTTACTACTTCTTGTATATAAGTTTTCATTCATATGAATATACAAATGTTGGTATTTCAAAATTAACAATGGAAGCACATATGCAAATGAGCATAGAAATGATGGATCGGTATTAATAATTAAGAATCAGATCTTTCAGTAATTCATATCACGTTCTGGTGTAGGATGATTGATTATACAACCTTAGAATGATTAATCCTCCCGCCCTATGTAATCATTCTATGTTAAGATCTTAAAACCTCATTTGTCTTTTAATCTAAAAATGTCAAAACTATGCATCTTGAACAACCGGGTATCACCTTTGATGTCTTTTGACTCTAAATTTCATAATAATAATATTTTGAGGACAATTTCAAGGTTGAGGCGAATTTTGGGATAAGTGAGTGAACACTGGACCCAAACCCTAGTTGTTTAAACCCTAACTGTGGAGTGAGTTAAACCTCACCTTTTGAACAAGAAAACCTAGTGATTGTACAAAAACCATCCTTCGTTCTAACACATTATAGCTTGCTTATCTTTAGAATAAATTTCTAAGTAAATTGATCTTGGGTAGTTTAAGAAAAGAAGCCTTATAAATGGAAGTGATAGTTCCAAACTGTTACAGGGCCAATAACATAAGAAGTGGGGAATTGTGTGTAACATGTTTCTGAATCTAGTTAAGGATTCCTTGAAGATAAACTAGTAACTAAGTAGGAAAATTGACTTCACAATTTATAACGGAATTTAAGGTTGTAATTATGAATATTATAACTTCTCTCAAGGGTGGAGGGAAACTCACCTAATGGATGGACTTGAGGAGATGAACATCCCCATTCGTTCAATATTTCATGGCCACAAGTGTTGTTGCTGTCAACACCAAAAATTGTTTCATCATCTCAAAAACCGAAACAAAAAAGAGGGAAAGGACTAAATTGGAGCACTAATTCTGATTATGAAATAAAGGATGGATCCTATTTGTTTATATAGCCAAGTCTGCAAATGCGGCAGTAGGTAATTACTAAATAAAAAGGAAAGTTCTTGAGAATTAATGCTTGGAATAACTAAGAATCACTAGCAATTATGGTAACTAAAATAAAACAAAGATTAATAAAATTCTGCAAAACTAAGAGAACTCACCGTTTCTTTGACTCCAATAAACAAATCTTCTCCAGCTAAGTTTGATGGTCTTTCAATCAATATCTAACTGAGAAAATGGGAATAGAGATTGGTGAATGTGGATTAAAATATAGACAAATTAAAAAGAACTCATTTGATAACTTGAGGAAAGTTTCATACTAAATGCACTAACTTGGAATCAGAAAACAATAATAACTGCATTAGATTCATCAAGAAAAAAGAAAGATTAGGATATTAATCTGTCAGAAGAAAAATTTTAGGAAAAAAAGCATAAACAAATGGGCAGACAGAGAAGGTTTTCAAATCAGATGCTAGAGCCCCAGAAAAGCCAATCATATTCCTTGTAGCTTACGACCATAATTTACCATAAAACATCTTGGAAAGTACCTCAAAATAAGAGAATGATCTATATTATTAAAGTTCAAACATATTGTCAAATAAGTTTGTTACTTTCGCCTCTAAATCTAATCAAAATCAAATGAAACTAAGCCAGAATGCGTAAAACATTGTATATAACTATGACTTCAGAATCAGTGAAGAAAATTGTTATTACCACCACATTATCATAAAAGAATTTGCAGCTTTTATGTCACTCAAGAGAAGACAAGAATCTTCTTTTATGCCTCTAGAATGGTGATTGAAGCTTAGTCCAGCCATCCATCCATAGCTTTTAAGAGAGGTGCAGTTTTTTGGGAGACTGTTATCTTGTACAATGTGATGTGATTAGCCAAAAGGTTGAAACAACACTAAGCACTGGATCCTTTTGGATGTGAAAATTAGAGTAATATGAAGCAGACACTAATCTTAAAGAGAATCAAATTTAGAAATGAACTTAATAGGGCCTTTAAAACTTCTCAAAGACCTGATTTTGGAAGCTGTAATCATGTGTAACCCCCAAAAATTTGGTAAACTGATGCATCCAGTGCAGATACTGAAAACCTGCAGCAATGGCCAGGAATTTTGCTTTTATTTACATCAGTCCCTTTTCCTGCAGGTACAACTTAAATTCCATCATTATCAAAAATTGAAAACAGATTTATGGTAATGGATTGGATGGAATACAATGAAATTCTATCAGAAAAGAGTTCGATTGACAAATAATTGCCTTTGTTTCTGAAGATGGGAAAAAGAACAGGCGGTTCCTTGGAGCAATAAGATAAGAACAAGTTTAAGTGCATATTCAAGAGAAGTGTTGCTTTGTAGACCTGGAGGTCATGGAATCCTAATTCGGGAGTTTTTTTGGACGCAAAGAGAAGTTGGAGTTATAGGAAGAGGCAAACATTAAGAAAATTGTTGCCACTGCCACGTTATCATAAAAGAATTTTCACCTTTTATGTCACTTAAGATAAAACAGGAATCTTCTTTTTTTCCTCCTGCAAAGATGATCAAAGCCTAGGCCATCCATCCGTCCTTGGCTTTCAGAGAGGTGCAGTTTTGGGATATCCCTTGAACTCTCTAAACCTGTTATCTTGTACAATGCGATGTAATTACCCAAAAGGTTGAAACAGAACTAAGCATTGGATCCTTTTGAATTTAAAAATTAGAGTCACATGAAGCAGACACTAATCTTAGAGAGAATCAAGTTTTAAAATGAGCTTAATAGGGCTTTTCAAAACTTCTCAAAGATGTGACTTTGGAAACTGTAATCATGTGTGACCCCCAAAATTTTGTAAAATGGTGCATCTAGCATAGCTCCTTATGCTGAAGAGAATCTTATGTTTGGGATACTTTACCCATGCAGATACTGATAAGCTGCAGCAATGACCAGGACTTTGGCTTTTTGTCTACATCAGTCCGTTTTCCTGCAGGTACAATCTGAATTCAATGATTATAAAAAATTGAAAACATATTTTGAGCTAATGGGTCTGATGGAATCTACCGGAATTCTATCAGAACAAAGTTTAAGTGCATATTCAAGAGAAGTGTTGTTTTGTAGACCTGGAGGACATGGAATCCTGATTTGGGAGTTAAGTGCATCTAGTCCTACATTTGTGGCATGAAATTAAATTAATATAAGAAAATGGAGACTGGTATTGGTAGTATAAAGAAAGAATTCCATGTTATGAATGAACACACCTGATTGAAAATAGCATGGGATATGGTGGCCTCTGTTCTTTTTCTCCAGTGAAAAGATAATTCAGTCGGAACTTTCTTCATGGACAAGTGAGCCATCATCGACATACTGGGAATGTGGAAATGGGGCAATTTTTCCATTTCTCCTTGAATCACTGCATTCCAGATAGGACAGTTCTTCATGGATAGTTTAAGAATTGCAGGCAGCCCTTTCTTCAGAAAAAGAACTGTAACTTGACACATTTCTTGATCCATAGGACTTCAACCGGCATTGCAATTCTGTCTTTTCCCTATTCAGGGCAAATCTTTACGCTGAACTAGCACAATAGCAGCATTCCAGCGGGTGCATTGAGACATGAATGGGGATACAGATATCGATAAACTGAAACACAATCAATTTAACCATCACATATTAGCAAGATGAATCAAGAATAATGAGAACAGTTTGATATATGCTTTCCAAAAATAAACCTAAGTCAAAAGAAAAGACAAAAGAGAAAAGCATGCATTGGTTTCTCAAAGGTGCACCTTCCTCTGTTTTTTCAACTTACACCTACATTGGAGAAGTCCATGAATAAAGTAATGATAATTGCCACAAGAGAAAAACACAAATAAGTGTACCTTTGTCTTGAATATAAAGAGGAAAGTATGATCAATGCTTATACTTCTGTGAACAGAGATGATGATTCTTTAATAGATGGTTCAATCATCTATTTATAGAGAAGGATGTGGAATATCACAGGAACAATCTATACTTTATCTTGGAAGCACAAATATGTCAGAAGAGAATGAGCAAGATTTCAAGTCTTGCAAATGCCGATTTTGATCCTTGATGCAGAGCAATGACGATAAACCAGTCCCCTGAGAGGAAACAATGGTTTAGCAAAACAACATTCTCGTATCTCCCAGACATGTGAGACCATGCAGACTAGCTGACAACTTCTCCAGGTTACCATAGTTAATTAAGAGAGGCTTCCACATCTGCTGGAGGTGGAAATTAAGCAATGTGAGATGACAGTCCTGGTGCCAGGTCCTAATCTTGCAAGTGCCTGAAGAATATATGACAAGTCAAAAAGGCAAATTTTAAAAACGTCATTTTTATTAAAATTGAAATAGGAGAATGAATCATCAAGAAAAGTAAAAAATCAAAAATCAAAAGGACATACCATGCCTTTGCTAGGTTATCTTTCATCTTCTTTCCACTACGAAACCCAAATTCACTCAAGAGGGAAATGGAACCAAGATAGAAAATGGAAAGAAGAGCCAACACCAGATTCAGTCAAGACATGGACTCTGCAGTAAGAAACCCAAATTCCTTTATGAGGGCAAAATAGTGAGAAAGGATCATCATGTTTCCTATGTAAAAGTGTGATAAATAATAAAATCAAAAGCGTTTCATTTCAAGTATTTAAGCAGAAAGGAAATTGTTCAGATGAAATCTACTTGTACCCATATACAATGTTGCACGGACAATTTTAGTTTAAGATTGAATAATTAAATAATGAGCTATCATTCCAGTGATACACAATCATAGACCTAATGCCAAGATATGAAAATTTGAAAATTTGATATGAAAACACCCAACACTTATCCATCTGGTACTGATATGAAAATTTGAAAGAAGTGACAGTTACATAAAAAAATTAAAGCTGGAATTACAATTACCTGAATGGAAGCAGGTATCTGAGTAGATAAGGGAGTGTTATGAATGGGCATACTTGATTATTGAATAATTCCATCTATCTCAACTTTTGGGATGTGGGCAATCTTGAGCCAATCTTTACCTTTGTTTTTGAGGCACCTCTTTCCTAGAATAGGACAATCCTCGATTTCGAGTTCTGCAAGCGTGGGTGGCAGCCCCTCCTTTGGTACAACAGACCGCAGCTTAGGGCAGTTGCTCAACACAAGAATTTCCAGAGAGATGAGGTTTCGGAGTCCCATGGAGGCTACGGATTTCAAGCTCTGGAAATCAGATATGCGAAGCTCTTTGAGAGCTGTAGGAAGAAAAAGCTGAGACCCATGATCATCTGAAAAAGAAACCACATCTGGAAATGGGCCACGAATGATGAAGAGTGTAAGAGAGGTGAGTGTGTGAAGGCCCCACTCAGATAGAGGCCTCTTCATATTCTGGCAGTCTGTAATTGCAAGAACTTTAAGGTTGGGGGTCAAAAACGCTTCCGGAGAGGACACAATTTCTGGACAATTACATATATCCAGCAATTCAAGAGAGGTGAGATTTTGCAACATCTTCCCTGGAATTGACTCCAATTTCTTGCATTTGTAAATCCAAAGATTGGTAAGGGTGGAGGGAAACTCACCACTTGGAATGGACTCGAGAGATGAACATTCACTTATGTCCAATCTTTCAAGGCCACTAGTGCTGCTGCTGCCAATTGAAGTGTCGCGTATTATCCCCTCAGGTAGAGACTCTAGACTTTCACATTCGATGATATCCAGACACTTAAGGGTGGTGGGAAGCTCACCTTGTGGAAAGCGGCGGAGAGATGGACAACCTTTCATGGACAAGAATTGGAGGGCACAGCTGTTATTCATCATTCCATCTGGCAGTGACGCGAGACCCACACAATCTCTCACCGTAAGATCTCTTAGCCCTGGTGGCAAACCGGCGACTGGGAATGACACAAGTTTGGGACAATTCGAAATTATCAACTTTGTGAGAAATGTGAGGCTTCCTAGTCCATTCGGCAGCTTCTCTAAGTTGGAACACCCTTCCACTCCCAAATGTCGAAGATTGCAAGGCAGCTTTTGCTCTTCCAAGGATACAACTCCATCACAACTTCTGATCTCTAAATGTCGAAGACTACCAAGGCTTTCCAGTCCCAAAAATGCCACCTCATCACATTGATTTATTTTCAATGCTTTAAGAGCTGTTAAGGATTGAGCAAACCCTTCCCATAAACAACTTGGCCTTGAAATCCCCCCAATGTATAACAAGGTGAGTGAAGGCTCATTAACAACACAACTTTCCAACAACCCCCTGTTGTATTTATTCATTTCCAATTTTTGGCATTCATCAATATGAAGAATCTTCACCAAGGAAAGCAACTGACTCGGCAAGTTAATCAGTTCTGGACATTTTTTTATTATAAGCTTTCCAAGGCAAGGAAATAATGATTCCCTTTCCTTCCATTCTTTCCATTTTGGCATATTATCAAACCTCAAAGACTGCAAAGATGGAAAAGGGTTCTCAACCTCCCCATAGAACTCATCACCTATGCATACAATCTCATCCATCCCTTCAATGTGCAAATATTTGAGTAAAGGTAGTCTCCCAATTGGTGGCAACTGTGCGCATTTTTTGCAACTTTTGAGTCTCAGGTTCTCCATTTTTGAGAATGAATGATCTCTTACCCAATTGGGGAATGTTAGTCCACCATAACAAGAAACAACAAGCGTTTTCAAACTGTCAGGCGGTTGTAGGAACTTGAAGACCTCAAGTTCATTACTTTCATTTCTTGAGTCTCCAAAATCGTTGCTCCATTTCATCAATAACTGCTCAATGTCATGTCTCCCTTTCAAGTGTACTTCCTTTGCGTCCCTCGTATTCATAATATTGTGCAAATCTGCAATGACGAGGTTTCCTCTAAGATTCAACAAGTTCTTCAATTCTTTTATTCCTGACCTTTTCTGTTTGCCCACAATAAACTTTGACAATGTTTGTAAATTTATCAAATCACCTACTCGTGGAGGCATCTGTTTTAGTTGAATTGAGCCTTCAATATTAAGATGGCGAAGGTTAATCAAATTCCCAATGTTCATAGGCAACCTACTAAGTTTTATACAACCGGAAAGTATCAATGTTTGTAGATTGTAGAGACAACTCACTGATTCAGGCAACCATTTGACTGCAGTATAGGACAAGTTAAGATATCGCAAGAGTTTCAAATCACCAATCGAATTTGGTAACTCAGTTATCTCATAACCACTCAAGGAGAGCACCCTCAAGTATCTTAACTTTGGCAACAAGTCATCAAAAACCTTAGTAGTTAAGAAGAATTTCTCGTCCTTCATACTGATTGGTAATGCAACAAGAGTCCGTAAATGCTCCATTTTATTAAATACTTCAAATCGTTTAAGCACATCACTCTTGCTACGAATGAATGATGAGTGACGAGTCCTTTCAGAAACTATGCATAGCTTGTCATTCTCCCTCTCACTGTCCTCTAGATTAAAACATAGTTCTTGTGCAATATCTCGAGCTAGATGACTAATTAGGTCATGCATTGTGAATCTTGATTTATCTTTACTTGATGATTGAAAAAATGACCTTGACAACAATTCATCAAAGTAATTAGCACCTAAATCTTCCATTTGATGCTTACCTCCTTCTGGTTGGTGAATAAAGCCTTCAGCCATCCATAACAAGATTAGTTCCTTCTTCTCAAATTCATGATCCTTGGGAAACATTGCGCAATAACCGAAACATCTCTTTAAATGAGAAGGCAAATGATAGTAGCTTAATCTTAACACTTGGAGAATGTCATGTTTTTCACTTAGTAAATTCCAAATTTGGCTACGTAATATATCTTCCCATGTGTGATCATGTAGTTTAGAGCGTAAAAGGCCACCAAGCACCTTTGCTGCTAAGGGTAAACCACCGCACCATTTTGTAACTTTTTCACGTAGTTCCAAATTACGGCGTACAGGGATATTTTCAGTTTCACAAGCATGCTTCACAAACAAAGACCAACAATCATCATCAGACAAAGGTTGCAGAGTGTAGCGTGAATCATATGCTCTCATCGTTCTTGCGACATTTGCATCACGCGTTGTTATTATGATCTTACTCCCTTTTTCTCCATATTTAAATGGCGTCTGCAAAATATTCCATTGCTCATCCTTCTTTATGTTCCACACGTCATCTAAAACTAGTAAAAACTTCTTTTGATTCAATATCTCAACCAATGTCTGTTGAACTTTATTGAAGTCCTTGAGATCTGTACTCTCATTATGAGGGAGTGCACGGAGAATTCCTTCTGATATCTTCACCACATCACTTTCTTCTGATATGCAAACCCAGGCTATGGGGTCAAAATGCTTCATTATGCCTTCATCCTTGCATACGAGCTGGGCAAGCGTAGTCTTGCCGGTCCCTCCAATGCCAACAATGGGAAGTACACCGAAGTTGCTTTCCCCTGCTTCATCCTTCAACAGCAAATCGACAATATCCTTTCTTTCTTTATCCCTACCTTGAACAGCTTCATTAATCAAAGATGTCGTGGGCGGCCGTTCCCAAGTAGAAGCTCTTCTTCCAGATGCAAACCTTTCCCAGCCGTGCCCAACCCCAAGATCCATTTTCAAACCCAGTTTAGCTTGCCGACTTGAAATATTGTCCAACCGTCTACTGATTTCCTTAATCTTGGACCCCATCTCAACATTCAACCGAGCATCACCTACAGGATTGAAACCAGTAAAGCAAGTTGGGATGAGGCTCCTTACCTTACTTGTGGTAGCCGCCTGAAGACGTTCCGCCATCAACCTGCGCCGCAACAGCTCCGTGGTGAACTCGTCTAGTACGTCCTCCATATCGTAAGCCAAGTCTCTGAGATCATTCAGCCATTTTTTCACTGGCTTTCTTGTAATCTGCTTCTCTTCGGCATCGTCCAGCACCTCATCAATAATCAACAGTTCGTCCCTCCAGTTGTCAAGTTCACCAATGACATTCTCTTGGCGAGCAAACTTGAGCAACTCGGAGGATCCCAGCTTATCAAACAACAATTCAAGGGCAGAAGAAAGAATGGCCTCTCCAACAATCTCCATCGTTTCTCTCAACAAAGCAAAGGGCAGAACAGCAGAGAGATGGAAACAAATGAAGACTTGAGCAACTACCAGATAAAACTTCGATGTTCTTTGGAGGTCAACGGTCATGGCTGCTGGCAAGGGGATCGAGAAAACCTTAAATAACATTATCGGAGTAAAAGATTCTTAATGCATGTGCATGTTTGTTGAGATCTGAAGCATAGATTTTAAAACAATAATGTTTTGTCTTTGTCTAGAGTACTTCTAGGGCATCATATTGAACCATCTTTTATTTTTTATCTCCTCAGCTGTAATTAAATAAATTATATTTATTACCGGACAGAAATATATGCTTTGTTCAAAGAAAGCTGCTTATCACACGGAATAATAGCCTGTGATTTTAGAAAGTACTTTTATTTGTTTTAATACTTAAAATTTTTTTATTCTAGGTATTTGATATATTTGAAGCGTAAATACACTTTAAATCTAATAATAGATGAATTTATCATCAGTATGGTCTATTACATCAAATCAAAATATAAAGGTCACTACACTTTATTGGTCAATTATATTTAATTTTTTTATATATTTTTTATAATGAAATTAAATATAAAAAAACTTTTTTTTTTTCCTGGAACCAAACATAAGTGAAAATGAAAATGTATTACCTTTATGGTTCGGGTTTTGAAAATGAATGTTATGTTTGGTTCCTGAAAAATATAAAGGAAAGAAAAAATATATATATAAAAAAATTATTTTATCATAATTGTTTTATGATAAATAAATAAATAAATAAAATTAAATTAATTAGAAATTTATATATTTTAAAATTATTTAATTTTTAGATTAATGATTTAAAATAATTAAAATGAATTTAAAATAATAAATAAAAATAATTTATTAATTTTTAAATTTTTTTACTTTTTTCTTTATTTTTTTTTCCTAATATTTTTCCTAAACTTGGAACCAAACGTATTCGAAATCACTTAAAAAGAGAAGAATAAGTACGATGTCTTTTTCAAAAAACTTTTGCAAAGTCGACCTTTTTGGAAGACACCGTACGTATGCGGGCAACATAGAAAGATGCGAAAAAATTAAAAAGAATAATAATAAAAAAAAAAAATAGTAGCTTTAGAAAGATGAGTAAGGAGCACATGGGATGCTGGGTAGATGGGAGGCCATGTGTCGTAAGAAAGAAAATAATTCATTGTATCAAGTCTGTCATTTTTCTCGTAAAGTAAAAGTGTATTTGGTGATGATTTTAAAAAGTATTTTAAATAATTTTAATATTTAAAAAATAAAAAATATTAAATATTAAATATTAAATATTAAAAATACTTTCTAATATTACTATCAAACATATTTTAATATTAATATTTTAATATTAATATTTTAATATTAACTAATAAGTAATTCTTTCGTAGCATTATCTTTGAATTTGAAAATTACTGAAATTATTGTTGAAATCTATATTTGATTCCACATTTACTGAAATTATTGTTGAAATCTATATTTGATTCTACATTTCAACGACTCTGATCTAACCATTCATACATATTCTCATCCAGTCCAAAAAGTAAATTTAAACGAAACAAGGTAACATGTGTAGGAAATTCCATATCCACGCCTTTTAACCTTTTTTTTGTATTTTTTTATTATAAAATTTTAAATTGTATTAAAAATAAATAAAATTTATAAATTAATAAATGTTATAAATATCTATAATTTATTTTAATGAAAAATAATATTTTATATATGTTAAAATTTTGAAATATAAAAAAGATAAATTAAAATAATTTTTTATTTAATATTACATATAATTGTGATAGGGTGGGATGAGATTAGATGAAACCAGAACCACCATCAACCTGTCCCAAGTACTAAAAAAAATTTCAAACTCGATTAAAAACCCTTTATATTTTTTCCAACCTTCTCTTTTTAAGGACAAGATAAGGTAAGTATGGGGAAAATTCAGACCCACAACCCTACTTTCTATTTTGGATCTTGTTTCCTCGAGGATTTCTTCTTGTTTTTTTGTTAAGACCATGTTTCAAAATTGGAATAGTTGAATGTGCATGATATAAGATAATCCTTTTGGGGTTGAGCCTAGGTGTCTTTAACAGATCCCTTCTGGTGAAGTGCCATATCATGTGGATCAATACAATAACCAAAAGGTTTTCCAATGAAACATGTGATCTGTCAGCCGGAAGGTGTACTTAATATGAGAAAGGAGTCTGTAAGAGCTTATAACGATGACATTCAATTCAAAGACTGTCAATTACAGAGTTGAGTACCATGGAAGTGCTGCAAGCTACACCTCCCCATCAAATTCCAAACTAAAAATCAAGTGAGCTGCTTCCCATGCTATTGGTTTGCATCTTTTGCCCATTGTAGTCCTGCATTTGAGGAACAAAATTGAATTAATATAAGAAAAAAGGGATTGGTACTGAAAATAAAAAGTAAGAATTACATGTATGAATGAACATACCTGATTGAAAATAGCCTACAATGTGGTAGCCTCTGTTCTTATTTTCTAGTGAATAGATAATTCATCCTCAAGTTTCTTAATGGACGAGTGAGCCATCTATCGGCCAGCATACAGGGAATGTAGAAATGACTAAATGAGGCAACCAATCTTTCCATTTCTTGTTGAATCACTATGTTTCCAGATATGATAGTTCCTCATGGATAGTTTTAGAAGTTGCAAGCAACCCTTGCTTCAGCAAATGGACTGAAACTTGACACATTTCTTGATCCATAGCACTTTAACTGGTCATTCATTTCTATCTTTTCCCTATTCATGGCAAACCTTTATTCTGAACTGGAACACAATCAATTTAAGCATAACATATTAGCAAGATGAATTAAGAATAATAAGAACAAATTTAATATACTTTACCCAATAAATAAAACCTTTCTCAAAAACTATGACAAACGACAAAAGCAGGCATTGGATTCCTACATATGCACCTTTCTCTGTTTTTTCAACCAACATGTACATTGGAGAATTCTATGAATAATACAAGAGAAAAGCATGCATGTGTACCTCATTGAAACAATCTATAGAAGTGTGGAAAAACGCAGGAACAATCTATCCTTTATCTTGGAAGCACACATATTTCGGAAGAGAATGAGCAAATTATCAAGTTTTGCAAGTGTTGATTTTGGTCCTTGATGCAGAGCAACGATGATAAATCAGACCCCTGAGATAACAATCTTTTATCTCCCAGAGATGTGATACCATGCAGACTTGTTGACAGCTTCTCCAGGAGAGGATGATTAAAAGGCTTTCACATTTGCTGAAGGAGTAGGAAATTGAGAAGTGTGAGAGGACAAGCCTGACGTACATATCACACATCATGAAGACGGATTGTAAAAAGATCATTACTACTAATATTAAAATAGGAAAAAAAAATCATCAATAAATGTAAATTTTTTTACCTGCCAGCACCAGTTTCAGTCAAGACATGAACTCTGCAGTATGAAACCGAAATCCCTTAACCAATGTAAAAGTGTGATAAATAACATCAAATGAATTTCATTTTAAGTATTTAACCAGAGAAAAAAATTGGTAAGATGAAATCTACTTGTACCCATACACACTGTTGCATAAATGACGAGGCACAAGGTGGTAGCTATCTTCTATGATTAAAAAGTTAATGTAGGATGAATTGGAAAAAATGATCATCATTGCCATCTTCCATATAATAAAAATCTAAAAATGTTGCAATTATATGAAAATTTAAAGCCTGAATTACAATTACTTGAAGAATTGAAGCTGGTATCTGAGAAGATAAAGGAGTGCTGTGAATGGGGCTTACCTTGTTGTTGTATAATTTCATGTATGTGAAGATAGTTGAGAGATGTGGGAAGAAAAATCTGTCCACTCTGATGGAGGTCTCTTGGTATTCTGGCATTCTGAAATCACAAGGAATTTAAGGTTGGGGGTCAAAAACACTTCCGGTGAGCACTACTTCTGGACAGCTACATATGTTCAGAAAATGAAGAGATGTGAGATTTTGCAACATCTTCCGTGGAGATGACTTGAGAGATGAAACAGTCTGAGGTATAGGCTGACCACTATGATATACTTGATCTGAGAAGCCATATTTAAACTGTGTTGTATATTAATTACTACTTCTTGTATATAAGTTTTCATTCATATGAATATACAAATGTTGGTATTTCAAAATTAACAATGGAAGCACGTATGCAAATGAACATAGAAATGATGGATCGGTATTAATAATTAAGAATCAGATCTTTCAGTAATTCATATCACATTCTGGTGTAGGATGATTGATCATACAACCTTAGAATGATTAATCCTCCCGCCCTATGTAATCATTCTATGTTAAGATCTTAAAACCTCATTTGTCTTTTAATCTAAAAATGTCAAAACTATGCATCTTGAACAACCGGGTATCACCTTTGATGTCTTTTGACTCTAAATTTCATAATAATAATATCTTGAGGGCAATTTCAAGGTTGAGGCAAATTTTGGGATAAGTGAGTGAACACTGGACCCAAACCCTAGTTGTTGAAACCCTAACTGTGGAGTGAGTTAAACCTCACCTTTTGAACAAGAAAACCTAGTGATTGTACAAAAACCATCCTTTGTTCTAACACATTATAGCTTGCTTATCTTTAGAATAAATTTCTAAGTAAATTGATCTTGGGTAGGTTAAGAAAAGAAGCCTTATAAATGGAAGTGATAGTTCCAAACTGTTACAGGGCCAATAACATAAGAAGTGGTGAATTTGTGTGTAACATGTTTCTGAATCTAGTTAAGGATTCCTTGAAGATAAACTAGTAACTGAGTAGGAAAATTGACTACACAATTTATGACGGAATCTAAGGTTGTAATTATGAATATTATAACTTCTCTCAAGGGTGGAGGGAAACTCACCTAATAGATGGACTTGAGGAGATGAACATCCCCATTTGTTCAATATTTCATGGCCACAAGTGTTGCTGCTGTTAACACCAAAAATTGTTTCATCATCTCAAAAACCGAAACAAAAAAGAGGGAAAGGACTAAATTGGAGCACTAATTCTGATTATGAAATAAAGGATGGATCCTATTTGTTTATATACCCAAGTCTGCAAATGCAGCAGTAGGTAATTACTAAATAAAAAGGAAAGTTCTTGAGAATTAATGCTTGGAATAACTAAGAATCACTAACAATTATGGTAACTAAAATAAAACATAGATTAATAAAATTCTGCAAAACTAAGAGAACTCACCGTTTCTTTGCAAGCAACTCTTCCTTAAGCAAAAGGACTGAAACTTGGCACATATCTTGTTCCATAGCACTTTAAGCAGTCTTGCAATTCTATCTTTTCCCTATTCATGGCAAATCTTGATTCTGAACTGGAACACAATCAATATAAGCATCACATATTAGCAAGATGAATTAAGAATAATAAGAACAAATTTAACATACTTTTCCCAATAAATAAAACCTTTGTCAAAAACTATGACAAGAAAAAGCAGGCATTGGATTCCTACATATGCACCTTTCTCTATTTTTTCAACCAACATGTACATCAAAGAATTCTCTGTATGATACAAGATAAAAGCATGTATGTGTACCGCATTGAATATAAAGAGGGAAGTATGATCGATGCTTGTACTTCTGCGAACAATCAATATATGAGTGGAAAATTGCAGGAACAATCCATCCTTTTTCTTTGAAGCACCCATATTTCAGAAGACAATGAGCAAAATTCAAGTTTTGTAAGTGTTGATTTTGGTCCTTGATGCAGAGCAATGATGATAAATCAGTCCCCTGAGAGGAAACAATCTTTTAGCACAACAACATTCTCTTATCTCCCAGAGATGTGATACCATGCAGACTTGTTGACAGCTTCTCCAGGTGATCATGATTAAAAGGCTTTCACATTTTCTGAAGGAGTATGAAATTGAGAAGTGTGAGAGGACAAGCCTAAAGTATATATCACACGTCATGAAGATGGATTGTAAAAAGATCATTACTACTAATATTAAATAAGGGAAAAAAAATCATCAATAAATGTGAATTTTTTTACGTGCCAGCACCAGTTTCAGTCAAGACATGAACTCTGCAATATGAAACCCAAATCCCTTTACCAAAGTGTGGTAAATAACATCAAAAGAATTTCATTTTAAGTATTTAACTAGAGAAAAATATTGGTTAGATGAAATCTACCTGTACTCATACACATTGTTGCACAGATGACAAGGCATTAGATGGTAGCTATCTTCTATGATTAAAAAGTTAATGTAGGATAAATTGGAAAATATGATCGTCATTGCTATTTTACATATGATAAAAATGTAAAAAATTGCAGTTACATGAAAATTTGAAGCTTGAATTACATTTACTTGAAGAATTGAAGCTGGTATCTAAGAAGATAAAGGAGTGAGTTTCGTGAATGGGGCTTACCTTATTGTTGTATACTTTCATGTATTAGGACATTGGCGATGTAGGCAATCTTGAGCCAATCTTTTCCTGTTTTTGAGACACCGCCCTTTTAGAATAGAACAATCCTTGATTTGAAGCTCTGCAAGCATGAGTGGCAGCCCTCCCTTTGTTACAACAGACCTAAGCCTAAGGCAGTCCTCCAACAAAAGAGTTTCCAGAGAGACTAGGCTTTTGAATCCCATGGAGGCTACGGATTTCGAGTTCTGGAAATGAATTATGTACGTGAAGATAGTTGAGAGATGTGGAAGAAAAATCTGTCCACTCTGATGGAGGCCTCTTGGTATTTTGGCATTCTGAAATCACAAGGAATTTAAAGTTGGGGGTCAAAAACACTTCCAGTGAGGACACTACTTTTGGACAGTTACGTATGTTCAGAAAATGAAGAGACGTGAGATTTTGCAACATCATCCCTATAGGCTGACCGCTATGATATACGTGATTTGAGAAGTCAGACTTAAACTGTGTTGTATATTAATTACTACTTCTTGTATATAAGTTTTCATTCATATGAATAAACAAATGTCGGTATTTCAAAATTAAAAATGGAAGCACATATGCAAATGAACATAGAAATGATGGATTGGTATTAATAATTAAGAATCAGATCTTTCAGTAATTCATATCACATTCTGGTGTAGGATGATTGATGATACAACCTTATAACGATTAATCCTCCCGCCCTGTGTAATCATTCTATGTTAAGATCTTAAAACCTCATTTGTCTTTTAATCTAAAAATGTAAAAACTATGCATCTTGAACAACCGGGTATCATCTTTGATGTCTTTTGACTCTAAATTTCATAATAATAATATCTTGAGGGCAATTTCAAGGTTGAGGCAAATTTTGGAATGAGTGAACACTGAACCAAACCCTAGTTGTTGAAACCCTAACTGTGTGGAGTGTGTTAAACGTCACCTTTTGAACAAGAAAACCTAGTGATTGTACAAAAACCATCCTTTGTTCTAACACATAATAGCTCACTTATCTTTAGAATAAATTTCTAAGGTTATGTTTGGTTCCCGGAAAGTACAAAGGAAAGAAAAAAAATGCTAAGGAAAATGATTTTCTCATGTTTGGTTGTTCTATGAAAAATATCAAAGAAAATCAAATATAATTAAAACTAATTAAAAACTTATGTATTTTTAAATTATTTAATCTTTATATTGATGAGTTAAAATAAATAAAATGAGTTTGAAATAACCAAAAAAAATAATTTATCAACTTTTAATTTATTTTTTATTTTCCTTCACTTTTTCTTTCCTTCTACTTTTCCTTTGTATTTTCTTTCCCTCGCATTTTCCCTCAAATTTTCCGGGAACCAAACATAGCCTAAGTAAATTGATCTTGGGTAGGTTAAGAAAAGAAGCCTTATAAATGGAAGTGATAGTTCCTACTTGTTATGGGGTCAATAATATAAGTGGTGAATTGTGTTTAACATGTTTCTGAATCTGGTTAAGGATTCCTTGAAGATAAACTAGTAACTAAGTAGGTGGAGGGAATTTAAGGTTGTAATTATGAATATTATAACTTCTCTAGAAGGTGGAGGGAAACTCACCAATTGGATGGACATAATTTACCATAAAACATCTTGGAAAATGCCTCAAAATAAGAGAATGATCCAATCTTATTGAAGTTCAAACATAATTTCAAATAGAAAGTTTGTAACTTTCCCCTCTAAATCTAATCAAAATTAAATGAAACTAAACCAGAATGTGTAAAACCTTGTATATAACTATGACTTCAGAATCAGTTGAGAAAATTGTTGCTACTGCCTCGTTATCATAAAAAAAATTTGCAGCTTTTATGTCTATTAAGAGAAAACAAGAATCTTCTTTTATTCCTCTAGAAAGATGATCGAAGCTTAGTCCAGCCATCCATCCATAGCTTTGAAGAGATTTGTAATTTTTCGGGAGACTGTTATCTTGTACAATGTGATGTAATTAGCCAAAAGCTGCAGGTACAACATAAATCCATCATTATCAAAAATTGAAAACAGATTTATGGTAATGGATTGGACGGAATACAGTGAAATTCTATCAGAAAAGAGCTCAATTGACTAATAAGTGCCTTTGTTTCTGAAGGTGGGAACAAGAACAGGCGGTTCCTTTGAGCAATAAGATAAGAACAAGTTTAAGTGCATATTGAAGAGAAGTGTTGCTTTGTAGACCTGGAGGACATGGAATCCTAATTTGGGAGTTTTTTTGGACACAAAGAGAAGTTGGAGTCATAGGAAGAGGCAAACATTGAGAAAATTGTTGCTACTGCCACGTTATCATAAAAGAATTTGCATCTTTTATGTCACTTAAGATAAAACAGGAATCTTCTTTTATTCCTCCAGCAAAGATGATCAAAGCCTAGGCCAGCCATCTGTCCTTGGCTTTCAGAGAGGTGCAGTTTTGGGATATCCCTTGAACTCTCTAAACCTGTTATCTTGTACAATGTGATGTAATTACCCAAAAGGTTGAAACAGAACTAAGCATTGGATCCTTTTGAATTTGAAAATTAGAGTCACATGAAGCAGACACTAATCTTAGAGAGAATCAAGTTTTAACATGAACTTAATAGGGCATTTCAAAACTGCTCAAAGACGTGATTTCGAAAACTGTAATCAATCATGTGTGCCCCCAAAATTTTGTAAAATGCTGCATCTAGCATAGCTCCTTTTGCAGAAGAGAATTTCATGTTTGGGATACTCTACCAAGGCAGATACTGATAAGCTTCAGCAATGACCAGGAACTTGGCTTTTTTGTCTACATCAGTCCTTTTTTCCTGCAGGTACAATCTGAATACAATGATTATAAAAAATTGAAAACATATTTTGAGCTATAGGATCTGATGGAATCTACTGAAATTATATCAGAACGAAGTTAAGTGCATATTCAAGAGAAGTGTTGTTTTGTAGACCTGGAGGACATGGAATCCTGATTCGGAAGTTCTTTTGGAAGCAAAGAGAAGTTCGAGTCATAGGAAGAGGCAAACATTGACTATCATATGAAAAGGAAAACAGACCTGGACACCCAACAGTTAATGATGAAACTTTTAGAGAGTTGAGTACTCCACAAGTTGTAATGCTCTGCTCCCATTGTTATTGGTGTAAGCTATACCTCCCAGTCAAATTCCAATGCCCTGCCCCCCATGCTAGTAGGCTGCATTTATGGTAATGAAATTTTAAATTTGGTTTGCATCTTTTTCCCATTTTAGTTCTACATTGTGGCACAAAATTGAATTAATATAAGAAAATGGAGACTGGCATTGGTAATATAAAGTAAGAATTCCATGTTATGAATGAACACACCTGATTGAAAATAGCATGGGATATGGTGGCCTCTGTTCTTTTTTCTCAGTGAAAAGATAATTCAGTCTGAAGTTTCTCCATGGACAAGTGAGCTATCCTTGGCATACTGGAAATGTGGAAATGGGGCAATTTTTTCATTTCTCCTTGAATCACTGTATCTCCAGATAGGACAGTTCCTCATGGATAGTTTAAGAATTGCAGGCAGCCCTTTCTTCAGAAAAGAACTGAAACTTGACACATTTCTTGATCCATAGGACTTCAACCGGTCTTGCAATTCTGTCTTTTCCCTATTCAGGGCAAATCTTTACGCTGAACTAGCACAATAGCAGCATTCCAGCGGGTGCATGGAGACATGAATGGGGATACAGATAGTGATAAACTAAAACACAATCAATTTAACCATCACATATTTGCAAGATGAATTAAGAATAATAAAATATATGCTTTCCAAAAATAAACCCAAGTCAAAAGCTTAGACAAAAGAGAAAGGCATGCATTCGTTTCCCACAGGTGCACCATCTTCTGTATTTTCAACCTACACCTACTTTGGAGAAGTCCATGAACAAAGTAATGATTGATATGAGAGAAAAACACAAGTGTACCTTTATCTTGAATATAAAGAGGAAAGTATAATCAATGCTTATACTTCTGTGAACAGAGATGATGATTCTTTAATAGATGGTTCAATCATCTATTTCTACGGAAGGATGTGGAATATCACAGGAACAATATATACTTCATCTTGGAAGCACAGATATTTCAGAAGAGAATGAGCAAGATTTCAAGTCTTGCAAATGTCAATTTTGGTCCTTGATGCAGACAAACGATGATAAACCAGTCCCCTGAGAGGAAACAATCTTTTAGCACAACAACATTCTTGTATCTCCCAGACATGTGAGACCATGCAGACTTGCTGACAGCTTCTCCAGGTACCATAATTAGTTAAGAGAGGCTTCCACATCTGCTGGAGGTGGAAATTGAGCAATGCGAGAGAACAGTCCTGGTGCCAGGCCCTAATCTTGCAAGTGCTTGAAGAATATATCACAAGTCAAAAAGGCGAATTTTAAAAAATATTGTTACTATTAAAATTAAAATTGGAGGATGAATCATCAAGAACAGTAAAAATAAAAAATAAAAAATAAAAAATAAAAAAATTGGAAAGCAACATACCATGCTTTTGCTATCTTTCATCTTCTTTCCAATACGAAGTCCAAATCCAGTCAAGAGAGCAAATAGAAAGAAGTGCCAACACCAGATTCAGTCAAGGCATGGACTCTGCAATAAGAAATCCAAATTCCTTTATGTGGGCAAAATAACGAGAAAGCATCATCATGTTTCTTATGTAAAAGTGTGATAAATAAAATCAAAAGTGTTTCATTTTAAGTATATAAGCAGAAAAGAAATTGTTCATATGAAATCTACTTGTACCCATATACATTGTTGCACAGACAATTTTAGTTTAAGATCGAATAATTGGATGATGAACTATCATTCCAGTTATATAGAATCATAGAACTGATGCCAGGATACATCTGGAATCATAACAACAGAAAGACTGGAATTTTAAGAGAAAACACCCAACAGTATAATCTGCCCATGTGAAAATTTGATAGGAAATCACCCATACTGATATGAAAATTTGAAAGAAGTGGTAGTTATATGAAATAAATAAATAAATAAAGCTGGAATTACAATTACCTGAACTGAAGCAGGTATCTGAGTGGATAAGGGAGTGTTATGAATCGGGCATACTTGATTGTTGAATAATTCCATCTAGAACAACTTTGGGGATGTGGGCAATCTTGAGCCAATCTTTTCCTTTGTCTTTGAGGCACCTCTTTTTTAGGAGAGGGCATTCATAGATTACAAGTTCTGCAAGCGTGGGTGGCAGCCCTTCCTTTGGTACAACAGACCCCAGCTCAGGGCAGTTTGCTCAATACAAGAATTTCCAGAGAGATGAGGCTTCGGAGTCCCATGGAGGCTACGGATTTCAAGCTCTGGAAATCAAATATTTGAAGATCTTCGAGAGATGTAGGAAGAAAAGGCTGAGACCCATGATCATCTGAAAAAGAAATCACATCTGGAAATGGGCCACAAATGATGAAGTGTGTAAGAGAGGTGAGTGTGTGAAGGCCCCTCTCAGATAGAGGCCTCTTCATATAATTTAAGGTTGGAGCTCAAAAACGCTTCCGGAGAGGACACAACTTCCGAACAATTACATATATCCAGAAATTGAAGAGAGGTGAGATTTTGCAACATCTTCCCTGGAATTGACTCCAAGTTCTTGCATTTCCAAATCCAAAGTAGGGTAAGGATGGAGGGAAACTCACCACTTGGAATGGACTTGAGAGATGAACATTCCTGTAAGGTCACTAGTGTTGCTGCTGCCAATTGAAGGGTCGCGTATTATCCCCTTAGGTAGAGACTCTAGACTTTCACATCCAATGTTACGCAGCCGCTTAAGGGTGGTTGGAAGCTCACCTTGTGGAAAGCGGCGGAGAGATGGACAACCTTTCATGTACAAGTATTGAAGGGCACAGCTGTTATTCATCATTCCATCAGGCAGTGACTCGAAACCCTCACAATCTCTCACCGTAAGATCTCTTAGCCCTGGTGGGAAACCCGTGGCTGGGAATGACACAAGTTTGGAGCAATTCGAAATTATCAACTTTGTGAGAGATGTGAGGCTTCCTACTGCATTCGGCAGCTTCTCCAAGTTGGAACACCCCTCCACTTCCAAACGTTGAAGATTGCAAGGCAGCTTTTGCTCTTGCAAGGATACAACTCCATCACAACTTCTGACAGCTCATCACATTGATTTATTTTCAATGTTTTAAGAGCTGTTAAGGATTGAGCAAACAACTTGGCCTCCCCAGTGTATAACCAGGTGAGTGAAGGCACATTAACAACACAACTTTCTAACAAGCCCCTGTTGTATTTATTCACTTCCAATTTTTGGCATTCATCAATATGAAGCTTCTTCACAAAGGAAAGCAACTGACTCGGCAAGTTAATCAGTTCTGGACATTTTTTTATTGTAAGCTTTCCGAGGCAAGGAAATAATGCCTTTTATTCCCCTAGCAAAGATGATCAAAGCTTAGGCCAGCCATCCATCCATAGCTTTCAAGAGAGTGCAGTTTTGAGAGACCCCTTGGACTCTTTCAAGCCCTGTTATCTTGTATAAGGTGATATAGTTAGACAAAAATGTTGAAACGGCATTATGCATTGGATCCTTTTGGATATGAAAATTAGTTTGATATGAAGCAGACGCTAATCTTAGAGAGACTCAAATTTTGAAATGAACTTAATAGGCCTTCTAAAACCTCTCTAAGACCTGATTTTGGAAACTGTAATCATGTGCAACCCCCGAAATTTTATGAATTGGTGCATCTAGCATAGCTGCTTTTACTGAAGAGAAAATTTCATGTTTAGGATACTTTACCCATGCAGATACTGATAAGCTGCAGCAATGACCAGGAATTTTGCTTTTATATACATCACTCCCTTTTCCTGCAGGTACAACCTAAATTCCTTCATTATCAAATATTGAAAATAGATGTTGTGCTAATGAATCTGACGGAATATAGTGAAACTCTGTCAGAACTCAAGAGTTCAATTGACTATTAAGTGCCTTTGTTTCTGAAGATGGGAACAAGAACATGCAGTGCCTTTGAGCACTACGATAAAAACAAAGTTAAGTGCATATTCCCTTGTGGACCTGGAATCCTGATTTGGGAGTTTTTGGATGCAAAGAGAAGTTGGAGTCATAAGAAGAGGCAAACATTATCATATGAAAAGGACAGCGGATCTGAACATGCGACAGTCAATGATGAAACTTTTACAGAGTTGAGTACTGTGTAAGTGGTGTAAGCCACACCTCCCAGTCAAAGTCCAAACTAAAAATTAAGTGAGCTGCTCCCCAAGCTAGTAGGCTGCATTTATGGATTTGGTTTGCACAATATTGAATTTATATAAGAAAATTGAGACTGATATTGATAATATAAAGTAAGAATTAGATGTTATGAATGAATATACCTCATTGAAAATAGCATGGGATGTCATAGTCTCTGTTCTTATGGATGTGAAAAGATAGTCCAGTCTGAAGTTTCTTCATGAATGTGAGCCATCTATCAGCATACAGGGAATGAGGAAATAGGGCAGTCTTTCCAATTTCTCATTGAATCACTGTATTTCCAGATAGGATAGTTCCCCATGGATAGTTTTAGAAGTTGTGGGCAGCCCTTTCTTCAGCAACAGGACTGAAACTCGACACATTTCTTGATCCATAGTACATTTACCGGTCTTGCATTTCTATCTTTTCCCTATTCTGAAGTAGCACAACAGCAACATTCCAATGGGTGCATTGAGATTGAGACATGAATGGGGACACAAATATTGATGAACTGAAACACAATCAATTTAACCATCACATATTAGCAAGATGAATTGAGAAAAACAAGAACAAATCTGATCTACTCTTTCCATAAAATAAGCCTTTCTCAAAAGCTAAGACAAAAGAGAAAAGCATGCACTGGTTTCCGCACATGCATCTTTTTCTGTTTTGTCAACCTACATGTGCACTGGAGAATCTCATGAATAAAGCAACATTAAATTTCAAGAGAAAAGCGTGAATAAGTATATCTCATTGAATATGAGGAGGAAAGTATGATCAATGTGTATACTTCTGTGAACTGAACAGAAACTAGGATTCTTTAATAGATTATTCAGTCATCTATTTCTACAGAAGGATGCTGAATATCGCAGGAACAAATCTATCCTTTATGTTGGAAGCACAAATGTTTCAGAAGAGAATGACCAAGATTTCAAGTCCTGCAAGTGTCGATTTCAGTCCTCAAAGTATATCAGGGATGATAAACCTGCCCCTTGAGAGGAAACATTGACATATCTCCCAGAGATGTGAGGCCATGCAGCCTTGCTAACAGCTTCTCCTGGTTACCATAATTGAAGGAGGCTTCCACCTTGGCTGGAAGTGTAGGGGATTGAGCAGTATGAGAGGACAAGCCTGAAGGATATATCACAAGTCAAGAAGACAGATTTTAAAAATATCATTTCTATTGAAATTAAAATAGGAAAATGAATCATCAAGAAAGGTACAAATAGAAAACAAAATAAAAAAGGGAAGGAACATACCATGCTTTTGCTAGGTTATCTTTAATCTTATTTCCATTAAGACGATTTTTTTGAGAGAAAATAGAAAGAAGGCCCAACACCAGATCCAGTCAAGACATGGACTCTGCAATAGGTAACCCAAATTCCATTATGTCAGAAAAATAATGAGAAAGAATCGTCATGTTACAAATTTAGAAGTGCCATAAATAAAATCAAAAGCATTTTATTCTAAGTATAACCAGAAAAAATTATGAAGATGAAATCTAGTAGTATCCATTTACATTGTTGCACAGATTGCAAGGCATAAGATGATAGCAATCTGCCAAAACACCCACCCCTCAAGCACTGATATCAACATTCGAAAAAATTGCAGTTATATGAAAGATTGAAGCGGGAATTACAATTACGGGAAGAATTGAACCTAGTAACTGAGCGGATAAAGGAGTGAGTATTGTGAATCGGGCTTACCTTATTGTTGTATAATTTCATCTATTACGACTTTGGGAATGTGGGCAATCTTGTGCCAATCTTTTCCTTTATCTTTCATGAACCTCTTCTTTAGAATAGGACAATCCTTGATTTGAAGCCCTGCAAGCGTAGGTGGCAGTCCTTCGTTTGGTACAACAGACCCAAGCTTCGGGCAGCTCTTCAACACAAGAGTTTCCAGAGAGACGAGGCTTTGGAGTCCCATGGAGGCTATGGATTTCAAGTTCTGGAAATTAATTATCTGAAGATCTTGGAGAGATGTAGGAAGAAAAAGCAGAGTCTCATCATCTGAAAAAGAAATCACATCTGGAAATGGACCACAAATGATGAAGTGTGTAAGAGAGGTCAGTGTGTAAAGGCCCCACTCAGATAGAGGCCTCTTCATATTCTGGCATTCTGAAATAGCAAGGAATTTAAGGTTGGAGTTCAAAAATGCTTCCGTCGAGGATACCAGCTCTGGACAATTACATATGTTGAGCAAATGAAGAGATGTGAGATTTTGCAACATCTTCCCTGGAATTGACTCCAATTGCTGGCATTTCCAAAACGAAAGTGTCTCAAGGGTGGAGGGAAACTCACCTCTTGGAATGGACTTGAGAGATGAACATCCCCATATAAACAATACTTTAAGGCCACCAGTGTTTCTGCTGCTAATTGAAGGTTGCTGCATTATTCCCTCAGGCAGAGACTCTAGTTTTTCACATTCTTGAATGTGCAGCTGCTTAAGGGTAAAGGGAAGCTTGCCTTTTGGAAAGCCTATGAGAGATGGGCAACCTTTAATCTGCAAGTACTCAAGGGTACAGCTATCATTCATCATTCTATGGGGCAGTGACCTGAGATTCTCACAATTTGTCACCCTAAAAGCTCTTACCATTGGTGGGAAACTAGCCTCTGAGAATGACACAAGTTTCGAGCAATTCGCAATTCTCAAAACTGTAAGAAATATGACGTTTCCTAATGCATTTGGCAGCTTCTTTAGGCTGGAACACCCTTCCACATTCAAACATTGAAGATAGCGAGGCAGTCTTTGCCCTTCCAAGGATTCAACTCCATCACAGCTTTTGATCGCTAAATTTCGAAGACTACCAAGGCTTTCCAGTTCCAAACATGCCAGCTCATCACATCGATTAATATCCAAAGCTTTAAGAGCTGGTAAGGGTTGAGAAAACGCTTCCCATAAACAACTTAGCCTTGAAATCCCCCCTATGTATAACCAGGTGAGTGAAGGCACATTAACGACACAACTTTCTAACCACCCCCTGTTGTATTCATACATTTTCAATTTTTGGCATTCATCAACGTGAAGCTTCTTCACGAAGGAAAGCAACTGACTCGGCAAGTCAATCAGTTCTGGGCATTTTTTTACTGTCAGCTCTCGGAGGCAAGGAAATAATGCTTCCTTTTCCACCCAATCTTTCCATTTTGGCATATTATCAAACTCCAAAGACTCCAAAGATGGAAAAGGGTTCACAATCTCCCCATAGAACTCATCACCTATACATGTAATTTCATCCATCCCTTCAATGTGCAACTCCTTGAGTAAAGGTAGTCTGCCAAGCGGTGGCAATCGTGCGAGTTTTTTGCAACTTTTGAGACTCAGGTGCTCCATTTTTGTGAATGAATGATCTCCTAACCAATTTGGGAAGGTTAGTCCACCATAATACGCAACAACAAGCTTTTCCAAACTTTCATGAGGTTGTAGTAACTTGAAGACTTCCAATTCATTTCTTTCATTTCTTGAATCTTCAAAATCGCTGCTCCATTCCATTGTTAGCTCTTCAATGTTATGCCTCTCTTTTAAGTTGACTTCCTTTACATCCCTTATATTCACAATATTGTGCAACCCCGTGATAAAGAGCTCTCCTCTAAATTCAACAAGTTCTTCAATTCATTTATTCCTGATCTTTTACGTTTGCCCACAATAAACTTGGATAACGTTCGCAAATTTATCAAGTCACCCACTCGTGAAGGCATCTCTTTTAGTTGAATTGAGCCGCTGATATTAAGATGTCGAAGGTTAATCAGATTCCCAATGTTCATAGGCAACTTAATAAGATTTATACAATTGCATAACATCAACACTTGTAGATTGTAGAGACAACTCACTGATTCAGGCAAACATTTGATAGCAGTATGAGACAAGTTAAGATATCGCAAAAGTTTTAAATCACCAATCCAATATGGTAACTCAGTTATCTCATAACCACTCAAGGAGAGCACCCTCAAATGTCTCAACTTTTGCAACAAGTCATGGAAAATCTTAGTAGTTAAGTAGAATTTCTGATCATTTATATTGACCGATAATGACACAAGTGTTCGTAAATGCTTCATTCTATTGAATATTTCAAATCTTTTGAGCACAACTTTCTCACTGTGAATGAATGATGCATGACGGGTCCTTTCAAAAATTATCTGTGGTTTGTCATTCTTTGTCTTACCATTATTCAAATTGAAACAAATTTCTTGTGCAATATCTTTAGCTAGATCATGAATTAGGTCATGCATAACAAAGTTTGACTTGTTATTTCTTGATTGCTGAAAAAATGACCTTGATAACATTTCATCAAAATAATTAGCACCTAAATCTTCCATTTGAAGCTCATCTCCTTTTGATTGGTGAATGAAACCTTCGGCCATCCATAACAAGACTAGTTCTTTCTTCTCAAATTCATAATCCTTGGGAAATAATGCACAATAAGAAAAACATCTCTTTAAATGAGAAGGCAAATGATGGTAACTTAATCTTAACACTTGGAGAATGTCACGCTTTTCACTTGGTAATCTCCAAATTTCATTCTTCAATATATCTTCCCATGTGTGATCATGTAGTTTAGAGCATAAAAAAAAAAATGGAAACAGATTTTTGTCAGTGTAACCAATGATTGAATATGTTGGGTTTAAAACGATAGAGAAGAACTATCCATAGTAACTTGATGACCCCAGCTACAATTAGGAAATTTTGGATAGTTGTCTGAATCTTTTCTGGTTTTCATTCTACATGGGCATGAATAGGTGGGAAGCAATCTAAATGGATGTACCTGGTTTACCTAACAAAGACAAGCAAAGCTTAGGAAACTTTTTCATTCATAACCTTCAAGAGAGGTGCCATTTTTGAAACCCCGTGGACTGCTACAATCTGTTGTCCTGTGACAATGTCATGTAATTAACAAGCTAGAAATGTTGATGTAACAAGGAACAGAAGAATGGGAACAAGTAAAACAAACTGGAACAAATAAGACAATTCGCCAAAATGTCGTATGACTTGATCAGCCTAAAAGTTTGGCAAAAGTGAGATCCTTTCACTTTTGCAATTCACATGTCTAAAATGAGGATTCCTGCAAGCTTAAAGCACAATTAAAATCAAATAAAAGGCCTTACTAATGTCACAAGATGCAACTTCAGTTCAGAATGGAACAGATAAAACAGAATCTTATATAACTTCTATTTTCTATTTCTTAATCCAAGCTACTAGCCTGTTTGTCACTTGGTCAATTCAACTTATCATCCTCCGACGTTTATATCAGCATGGGGGCTATTAAAATTGCATACTGGCTTTAGAAAGAAAAAATTCCACCAGATATAAGGCTTTTTACATGATACAAATGGCTAACAGAGGACTTGATTTGGGTTGGTCAGACCTAATTAGAATTCATGGGAAACTGAAATTAGAAGTAAAACCAGAATTTCAAGAAATGTGGCATCTACCAAAGGCTTTTCGTTAAAGAAAAAGAAATAATTTTAGGATAATATACCAATGATTATACTGACAAGATGCACCAATCACTAGGCTTTTTTCTCTCAACTTCATCATTCCCTTCTGCTTGTCATCCTACATGTACAACACAAATTCCATGATTATCAAAAATTGAAAGCTGCGATGTGCTAATGGTACTTGAGTTTTAAGCCGATGCACCTGACCAAATACACTGCAATTTTTTTGCAATCAGAATTATACTTCAATAGACTGGTAAGCCATCTTTCCTTCTCCTATCAGAACTTTTGGTTTGGAAGAGGACAGTCCCAAATATATGGTTATTAAAGTCTGTCAAGGATTCCAGAATCAGGAAGAGGCACTCAATCATCCACTAACAAGTAATGGTGAATCTTTAAGAAAGATGAGGACTCCATACAGTGGTCAAAGCTTAAGTCACTGATAAAAAGCAAGCTGGTTTTAGAAAGTGAAGCATTTCAACATACAGAACAGAGAGGGTAAGCAAGTTTACCAAGAAAACAAAAGGAAAAATCTGCTGTCAAAGACTAATAAAACATAATTTATTTTCTAATCCCAAGTAAGAGATTGTAACCCCATGTTGATAGGCTGCTCCCCATGCTAGTGGGCTTCATTTACGATTCTGAAATTTTGGATTTGATCTGCATTTTTTTTCCCCACGTTCTAATCCTACATTTACTGTAGAAATTTAATTAATATAGGAAATTGAACTGGTTCTTTATCATACATGACTAGGAATTATTTGGTGGTGGGCATACCTTATTGCAAATAAGCATGGAATACAGTAGTCTCTGTTCTTATTTTCTAGTACGAAGATTATTCAGCCTGGATTAGGTTTATGGAAAAGTGAACCACTAGAGTGTAGACTGTGGCAACAATGAGACACTGCCTGATCAATAACCATGAATTACAGAATTTGATCCAATGCTAGGGGGCTGCTCCTCATGCTAGTGGGCTGCATTTCCGATTATAAATTTTCATCTGAAGCTTTTTTACCATTGCAGTCCTACATTTGTGGCACAAATTTGAATTAACATAAGAACAAAGAGGCCAGTACTGAGCATATAAACTAAGAAGTAAATGTTGTTAATGGAACATACCTGATTGAAAATAGCATAGAATGTTTTATCATCTGTGAAAGATAATTCAGTCTGAAGTTTGTTCATGCACAAGTGAGCTGTCTAATAGTATACAGGGAATGTAGAAATTGGGCAATCTTCCCATTCTTAAATCACCATATTTCCAGATAGGACAGTTCCCCATAATTAGTTTTAGAAGTTGCAGGCAGCCCTTCCTTCAGCAAAGGACTGAAGCTTGATGCATATCTTTATCAATAGTACTTCAACTAGTCTTGAATGCCTTTTCACCTGTTCATGGTGAATCTTAATTCTGAAGTAGCATCATAGCAACAGTCTAACAAACACATTGAAACATGAATGGAGATCCAGATATTTGACGAACTAAAATACAAATATACAATCAATTTAACTGTCAGATATTAGCAAGATGAACAAACAATAAGAAGAAATTTAATAAACTTGTTCCAATAAATAAACCTTGCCCAAAGACAAAGACAAAAGAGAACCGAATGCACTGATTTCCCACAAGCATTTTTTTTCTTCTCTTTTTTCATCCTAAATGTACATCGGAGAATTCCATGAATAAGGCAAGAATTGTGGGTTGTGGATAGGTGTACCTCATTGAATATAAAGATGAAAATATGATCAATGCGTATACTTCTGTGAAGAGAAACTCGGATTCTTTGATGGATGAGTTGGTTATTCATTTCTATAGAAGGATGCGGAATATGACAGGAACAATCTATCCTTCAGCTTGTAAGCAAAAATATTTCAGAGTAGAATGCTCAAGATTTCTAGTCTTCCAATCCTTTTTGGTCCTTGATGTATAGCAAGGATGATAAACCAGTCCCTTGAGAGGAAACAATTTCTTAGCGGAGTGACATTCTTGACTCTTCCAGACATGTGAGACCATGCAGCCTTGTTGACAGCTTCTGCATATGACCATGATTAAAAGGCTTTCGCATTTGCAGAAGATGTAGGAAATTGAGCATTGTGAAAGAACAAGCCTGATGCTGAGCGCAAATCTGGCAAGTGCTTGAAGAATATGTCACAAGTCAAAAAGAGGTATTTGAAAAGATAATTAGTATTAAAATTAAAATGGGAAAATGGGTTATCCATAAAGGTAATATTAAAAATAAATAAATCAAAGGAACCTACCATCCCCGGGTCATTCAAGAGATGTAGTCTCCACTATGAAATCCAAATTCCCTTCTGTGAGCAAAACAATGAGAAGAATCAGACAAAGCCCCCACACACCAGAATAAGATTACAATAAAATAAAATAAGACAAGCTATATATACATATATAGATTGGACGAGTGAGTATTGTGAATTGGGTGTACCTTATTGTTGTATAATGTCATCTATGTTAATGTAGGGGATGTGAGCAATCTTGGGCCAATATTTTCCTTTTTCTTTGAGGCACCTCCTTTTTAGAATAGGACATCTCTTGATTTCAAGCTGTGCAAGCGTTGGTGGCAGCCCTTCCTTTGGCACAAGGGACCGGAGCTTAGGACATGATACGATTCGAAGTTTATTCAGAGAGGCGAGGCTTTGGGGACCCATGAAGGCTATGGATTTTAAGTTCTGGAAATTTCTTAAGTAGAGACTGGTGAGAGATGTAGAAAGAAGAAGCTGAGATGCATCATCTGATAAAGAAACCACATCTGGAAATGGGCCTTCAATGACGAGCCTATTAAAAGATGCAGCGCATTCCTTGCACAAGAATGAAGAAAGCTTTAAGCGGTTCCAGTAAATTTGAATGAAAATGCAATGAAAAGAAAATAGCTTGGAAAAGAGGAAAATTTGAATGAAAATGCTATGAAAAAAATATGGTGAGGAAAAGTTAAAGAGAAAAAAAAGTGAAGAAAAAAATTAAAGTTAATAAATTATTTTTTTATATTACTTCAAATTTATTTTACTTATTTAATTTTTAAATATAAAATATATATATATATATATATATATATATATATATATATATATATATATATATATATATGTGTGTGTGTGTGTGTGTGTGTGTGTGTGTTTGAACTAATTTTAATTATGTTTGTCATTCTTTTGTATTTTTTATAATATAACTAAGCATGGTAAAATTATTTTTTTTAATATATGTTTTCTTTCATTAGCACTTGCTATATTTATTCATTTTTATACTTTTTCTAATGAGTTTTTTTTTCTACCAATTGGGACTCTCCCCTCACCACCCCCATGAGGATGGTCTGTCTACAAGGTTTATAACTACTCCTCTTACTATAGGACACATACCTAGCCAACACTTTAACCTGGTCTTGTCCAAGCTTTTCTGGTTCACGCCAACAGTTCCCACCTGTCCGAATATTGCTAAGCAGTTTTTGGATATCAAACAAACCTCCTTGGAAAGTAATTTTAATGTGGCTGATACCAAACCTAATCTTAGATAAAAACCCTCCTATTTTTTTTTTTTGTTGGTGATGATGCATGGGAACTGTTCTTATCCATGGATATAATGCAAATGGGAGTTCCTGGAACAAAGAAATAGAATATAGCAACAAAAGTGAAAAAAACATCTTCCAAATTCTGAAATTTGAAATCCCACTATAAGAAAAAAGATATATGGTGACATATATAATGAGTCACTATAAACATAAGGTGTCACTACAATATAGCGTCACCTTATTCATTGACACCATAGAGAGTACCAATTGGTGACGTATTTGGAAGCGACACCAAAATAGATAAATGGTGACACATTCAGAAACGACATCATATATTTTTAGTGATATTTAATTTGATGTAGAGTTGTGTGAGATATATAAGGTGTCATATTAAATGCATCACCTTTGAGTTATGGTGTCGCATCATTGTAAATGATTATGGAAGATATGATTGTTTTTGGTTAATTAGCCTATAGATTATTGTAATTCTTATTGATAACTAAGATCGAATTGTGTATATTTTGTCCATAAATATAATAATCATATCATATTTAACTTATTTTTTCGTAATGCTTATGGATTAACCTGTAATACATTACATCATCTAGTAATATTTGTATATTAAATGTTCACAAAATGATAGTACATCAAACCTACCAAAACTAAAAACAAAAAGTAAATACACATTAAAATTTGATTTAAAAATGTTGAGCATTCCAACATTCATGTATACCTACATTTCATATGCATAAAACCGGCTAACCATAAAATGACACAAGAGTTGCATCCAAAAACCCAAAATTCTCAACACCAAATAAAGTAACGTTTATGTCCTATAATCAAGGATGAAAATATCGGTAATCAAGGATATATCGGTACTTCGATTTTACAGATATATCGGATATATCGGCGGATATTATAGAAAAAAAATATTGGTAGGTTTAAAATTGTTAAAAACTCATGGAAATGCAAGAAAAACCTCATAATAATATAATTAGAAGTATAATAGACATTTTAAAGTTGTTTTATTGAAAAATTTGATATACATATGATATAATTTGCGATATTAGATGTAATTATATCATGTTGATCTATAAGAAAAGTTAATTTCGTAATTGTTCTCATTATAAAGTCACATAAATACTTCATTTCATTAAATATCAATAATTTGTACACATTACATTGCAATGTCCCTTTAGTAACAAAATGAGGATCGATGTGGTTCGATGGGATTGATAGATGAGGGAACCTTGACTTGCTGTTGGAGACAATATTGGTACCAACTCAATGAGCCTCGATAATATTGGTTAAAAATTCTAACATGCCATGCATATATCTCTTGAGTCCTGCCCACTGCCTCTACATGGATATAATACTCAAAGTTCACCCATGTGTTAATGTCAAATCTTCCTTCCATCTGATATGGAACTTGGTATGGCATTTGTCTGGAAGGGGAATAACACAACATACCATACTCTTCATCTGTTGAACTTGAAGGTTGACCATAACTCATCACATGAGGAGGGTAGACGTTAGCCTCATTCGAGGAGTCACTAAATTAAGTCTCTATACTCATAGATTCAAAACTCCCTGAAAGTAATTCCTCGTTATATGGTTCCATCATTCGTTCTCTTCCTTTATAAGGCTTCCTAATAGCTCCTATGCTTGGACCAGCTCTTCTAAAGCCATGGTATTCATCTTGTGTGCAGTGTGTGAAATCATTTTCACAAGTAAATTGACTGATTGGATATTGACTATGTTGACGTTCATCAATATCTCCTCCCCCATTATCATCTCCATCATCAGTTCCACCTCTTGAACCATCATAACCAGAAGCAAAAGTACCTACAGCACTAGGTCTACTACTATGGCCAGCACTTGTGGAGTCAATCTCTTGGTGGGAATTCAAAGCCGCCTGAAGTCAATCATCAGTATCTTTGCTAAAACTTTCAGAGTGAACTTCTTCGAACAACACACATTCAACATTAACTCCAAATTCTCGAGCATGAGCGGCAATTTGTGGATCAAGATTTCCAACTTCGCCATCTAAGTGTATAGGTCTAACCCATTGGAAC
Source organism: Vitis riparia (assembly GCF_004353265.1). NCBI lineage: Eukaryota > Viridiplantae > Streptophyta > Magnoliopsida > Vitales > Vitaceae > Vitis > Vitis riparia. Next base: position 5,543,699 of record NC_048443.1, read on the forward strand.
AATTGATTATCTTCTTCTTCACCCACCTCGGCTGAAATGTCAAGAAGATCAAGGTAATCTTTTTCAGCAACTCAATCATTTTCCACCTCCATATTGCGTAACTTTAGCCTCATATTATAGTAACAAAAAACTAATTGCTCCAATAAAGGGTAAACCAAACGATTTCGTTGCTTTGTGTGGATGAGAGCAAACATGCTCCAATTTCTCTCACAGGCAGAAGATGACACAGTTTGTGAGAGAACTTTGATGGCTAACTTTCTCAATGTAGGTGTTTGATTCCCATACATAAACCACCATTCGGCTGCAACCAATTTGATAATCATATAAATACTTATGTGGTGAATTTATAATACTGATAATCAATTTTTTCCTATAAAGACTAACGGGCACCATGGTTGACCTTGCTGCAATTGCCGTTCGATCAGCGAATCCTCTTTTTGCATCTCAATCATATTTGTTAGTAAACGATCAATTAAATTATTGTTTTATTGACAAAAATAACAGTTTTTATTCACCTCATTTCCAAATTGACCAAGCGATTCAGTAGTTGGATCTAATTTTGCAAAAACATCATGGACAGCTTGAAGTAGTTCTGGATCACTACCAACTCCACGCCTATATTGAAATCTTGGATTCAAGGAGTATGCTACAATAAAATTTAGTAGAATTAGTATTTTATTTTTTAAAGAAACTTAAATACAAAGTAAAAACTTATAAAGATATATGGTACTTAAGTACTTGCTGCATGAAGTGATGTCTTAGTGTTTTCTCCCAAAGATCTTGTATTATTTTGAACATTTAATCTCTAGCTCCTTGACGAATAAGGTTCTTTTTCATCACGTGCATAAGTTCGTACACAAATAACATTGTGGGAACAACTTTAGAATCCACAAGTCGAAGCACCACGTATAATGGCTCATACAATGAAACTATATTTGTCAATCTGTCCCAATACGTATGGTCAAACAATAATTACTCCGATTCTCGTCCAAGTTTTGTTTGACTGAATTTGTGTTGTGTCCATTCATCACTCATAAACAATTTTTTCAAATCAACCTTTTTTTTTAGAAGACTGTTAAAAGCAATATAATTGGTAGCAAACCTTGTAGCTCCTTGTCGAACAATGTCTCCACCACAATACTTTCTCATTTGTGCTAGTAACCAACCATGATTGTAAATAAAGTTAGTTATCTTGCGAGCATTGTTTATCATCTCGATAACACTGAGTCTTTTACCGATGTCTTCAAAGATTAAGTCGATGCAGTGCACCACACACGAAGTCCAATATAAGTTATACTTCTTCATCAATTGTTTCCCTGCTTTCATGAATGCCGACCCATTATCTGTGACAATTTGGACCACATTTTCCTTATCGACTTCTTTGATAATAGTCTTCAAAAGCTCATATCTATACTTGTGGTCTTTGATATAGTTCAATGCATCGACTGACTTAAGGAACGTCATGGTCCCTTTAGAATAAACCATGAAATTAATAATACTTAATTTCATGGGCCCTGTCCATCCATTTGACATTATTGTGTACCCATATGTCTTCCATTTTCTCTTTGTTTGTTCACATAAGCTTCCATTTCTTTGTACTCCATTTCCAAGTACTTGTTCTTTATTTCATATGGAGATAGAGGTTCGATTCGCATTCCTGCACTTCATATGTAAAACATGTCACAAAAGACTATACTTACTAAAAGTATAACACAATACAACATTTGAAAAATTAGTAATTACCTGCTTGTTGTGCACCAATAATCATATTCTTGAAGTGATGAGACTTTGCTTTTGCGGGTGCAACACTCTCATAAATGAAGAATTTGCTAATTAAGTCTCCCATCATTTCTTTAATTGCACCAACCTTGAATATATCTTTGATGTTTTTTTGTCTTGCTGTAGAAGACTTGTAAAGCAAAGGGGCAATAAGGGGTGATTGATGCGAATGTTGCATACTCTGTGATTTTTGCATCGTCAACGGTATACTAGTAGAAGACTCTCTCGGTTTATGTTTTCTTCCTACAATATTCTCATGTTGTTCATGTTCCCAATCAGATGCTTTCGAGGCACGAACTGCAGATCGATATGCATCCTACTCATCTGGGTGCATATCTGCCGGATACATATACTCATCTTCATCCTTGGCATCATCATCATCATCATCTTCTTCGTTTACCAAATGTGTATGATGAGTCCCCATTGTGCCACGTAATTAACTACGAATGTCTTCAATATCAGTATTTTTCTTTACTTTTGCTTTTTTTTTTTTTTTTTGTCATGCGCCAACAATCGTATCTCTTCTTTCACTTCAGGCGGCACTCTTGGACACTTTTTGGTGTTGTTATGCGGGTCCTTATGCGTTAAATGAGACTTGAATCGCGTGATGCCTCCACTTTTCATTACCAACTCACAGAAATTACAAATTGTTCCATTTCAGTTACCCTCAATTGGTGAACAATACTTCCAAACCGGATCTCGCCCTAGCATGGCAGAACCACCTTCACTAGCCATGCTAAATCTATTGCAAGAAAAATACACTTAAATTTAAATCTATGTTAATTAAACTAATTAAATTTAGCTAAGTTAATTTTTTATTCTAAATGTAATTCTATGATAAATTTACTAAATATAGAAATTAATCATAATTGAATATGAAAATAAATCACAATAATAAAAAAAATTGAGCATATTTAATATTCCATATATAGTAGTTCATGTTAATTTAACTAATTAAATAATTTAGCTAAGTTAATGTTTTAAATGTAAATGTAATTCTATTCTATGATAAATTTACTAAATATAGAAATTAATCATAATTAAATATGAAAATAAATCGCAAAAAAAAAAATTAAGCATATTTAATATTCCATATATTTCATGTTAATTAAACTAGTTAAATAATTTAGCGAAGTTAATTTTTTAAATCTAAATGTAATTCTATGATAAATTTACTAAATATTGAAATTAATCATAAATTAATATGAAAATAAATCGCGATAATATAAAAAATTGAACATATTTGATATTCCATATATAGTAGTTCATGTTAATTAAACTAATTAAATAATTTAGCTAAGTTAATTTTTTGAATCTAAACGTAATTCTATGATAAATTTACTAAATATAAAAATTAATCATAATTGAATATGAAAATAAATCTCAATAATCATAAAAATGAACATATTTCATATTCAAAATATACTAGTTCATGTCAATTAAATTAATTACATAATTTACCATGTTAATTAAATTAATTAAATAATTTAGCTAAGTTAACTAGTTTAATCTAATTCTAAATGTGAATCTAAATCACAAATAATCATCTAAAATAAATATATCAATTTATAATTAAATAATTGAATTAACCTAAATTAATTCAATAAAAATATACAAATTAATTACAATTGAATGTGAAAATAACATTAAATCATCCTTGCAAACATCCTAGTTAATTAAAAATACATGAATTAATTACAATTGCAAACAAAATTAATTACAATTTAAAACAAACATACCTTAAAATGATTAAATAATTGAACAACTTTAGAAAAAATTGGAGTACTAAGAGAGCAAATGAAGAATCAAAGCAAAAATGGATGAAATTGATGCAAAATGGGCTATTTATAGATGAAATTTGGGCCAAAATAGTCGTTGGAACATTAAGTTACTGTTGAAATTCAATTTTGGCCATTGGATCATAGATTGGGAGCAATCTGGGCATTGGATCTTTTTATTACCGTTGAAATTCAATTTTGGTTGTTGGATCAACACGGGACGGGCGTGATCTGGGCCATCAGATCACGCTGGAGAGAGAACCGATATTTCGCTAAAAAATAGCCAAAAAATCAACGATATATCGCTGATAAATCGACTATTAATTGGCGTCACAAGTGATTTTTCCTTAAAATCGTCGATTTATCGCGTTTCACCGATGTATCGATGATATATCACCAATTTTTTGGCAATTTTTTTGCCAAAAATTGGCCGTCTAATTTATCTTCACGAAATGTCATGTCGCTTGCCTCCGATACGCGATATATCGCCGATATTTTGCGACATTTTCCTCCTTACCTATAATGTATGGCATAAGAGTCACATCTAAAAACCCTAAATCTTGTTGTCTCTTTCTCCTTTATTTTTATTCTTCATAATGTCCTCCCAAGATTGTATACTTGCATTTCATAGTTTAATGAGTTTTAGAGTTCTTATTGAAAAAAAAAAATTAATTGATGTTATAAAAAAAATAAACAAATCTAAGTACTAATGTTTTCTTTTTATCTTTTTCCCATTTTGATATAAAAATAGTTTGTAAAGAATAAGTAATGCTTTACAATACCAATGGAAAATCCATATAACAACTAAGGGACTCACCATGCATGATCATGATATATGAACATGATTCATGATTAATTATAACACAAAAGTAGTCCATTCTCCTCTAATTTCATCAAATTTTACTTGAGAATATGTTTTTTTTTTTTTTTTATCATCAAAATGAAATCAAATGAGAATAACATTAATATCATAATAATTGGAAGTATGAAACTATGTACAATTCCTTAAATGAGTAAAACCTTTAATACAATAATTGTAGAATCAACAATTATCTCTTTAATAAATCTCATAACATAGCAGTCACATTTGAACTCAAATAAAAACAATTCAAGAAAATAAAAAATAAATCAAAACTAGAAAATCAAAAAATAAATCTAAAATTTTAGAAAATAGTAATCTTCCACTTAAAATATGCACTTTCTAAATTTATTTTTTTATAATTCATTATGCTTTTAAATATCATTTTTAACATTTACTTCTTTTTATCTATTTTTTCATTTCTTGGAAGGATATTTTTAATTTCAATATTTTTTTAATGTTCATTTTGTGAAATAACATTGTCCATTAAATTTTATCTCAATTATATAAAATAAAATTTTAGTAACAAAATATAAAAATGTTTTCAACTACTAATATGAGAGGACGTGATATTATAACAAGCATGAAATGTTAAGACAAAAAACCTAATTCATTATTAAAAAAAAATGTTAAGAGAAAAATTAGTACGAGAAAGAATTAAAGAACCTTTCATAAAAATTATTGATTTTTCAATCATAACTCCAATTGATATTTATTTTTTCTAATTAAAATAATTAATAAAAAATTTGGATATGAAAAATATGTTCAAATAAAATAATAAAAAATTAAAAACATCAAAGGAAAAGACATTCAATATTTTAAATTTTTTACTTTTAATATTCTTTAGATCAATAAATTATCAAACATCTTTTTCAGAAAAAGAAAAAATGAAGGAAATGAAGAGTTTTATGGAAGGGATTGGAAAATTTTTTGTAATAAAATGATTTTATAGAAATTTCCTAACCTTGAAAGAAAATTTTCATCATCAATCTCAAATTACTCCAAAGTTCGGTCAATGCATATAAAAACAATAAGAAAATAAGACAAAAATAAAACATATTTTTAGAATCCTTTCGAGGGAGATGACAATATTAAGAATAATTTTCTCAAAAATTATTTTCCAAATATGACCAACCAATATCTTCATCACAACATACTATAATATTCTTAGAAAATAAATGAACAGTCTGATTAAAGGAAATTTCATAGAAATCAAAAGAAAATTATAAAACATCTTCTTCTTCTTAAAAAAAAAAAAAAAAAAAAAAGTTTTATGAAAGGAAAATTTATGTAATAAAAGGATTTTATAGAAATTTTCTAACCTTGAAAGGGAAATTTCATCATCAATCTCAAATTACTCTAAATTTTGGTCAACACATATAAAAACAGTAAGAAAATAAGGTAAAAACAAAAAAAAAAAAACAAAATGAGATATTAACCATAATACCAAGTAAAAGAATAAAAAAAAAATCAAAATATAAGAGTTTATCATTTTTATAATTATAAAAATTTTCATTCCTATTTAAATTTTAAAAAACAATTATTTTACATTAATAAATAGAAAATAAATTTAATTTCTCATTGTTAATTCCAACATATCCTCATCAAAATAAACTATAATATTCCTAGAAAACAAACAGAAAGTCTCATCAGGAAATTTCTTATAAGATCAAAGGAAAATTTCATACTGTAAAATGTTTATCCCTCATTTTGAGTATGAAAGATATTAAAAAATCATTCATTTATCTTATTTTCATTCATTTTGGGGTTTATGGATTTAATAATGAAATAGAAGATATGGTAGAATGTTAAACTTAATTTTTACTTTCCTACAACTCAATAAATAAAAAAAAACACTATTTACATAATCCACATTACAGATATACCAAATCAATTAATGTAAATCAATTGTGCTAATAAAGATTTTGGCATTAATAAAACAAATGAAAATGATATATCTAAGAGATTTTAGGTTACCTGAAAGTCCACGAAGTAGAGAAGAGCAATTGTGTGTTAACTGTGGGTATGAGAAGAGGTAGAAGAAAATTATGGTGAGGGTTATAGAATGAGATTTTTTTGGATTGTGGGTAAGTGGAAACAATAAGTTTTTTATATACTATCATTATTCTCAAAGTGGGCCCATTAAGTTATAATATTTTAAAATTTTTATTTTATGTGGTGTCACTTTTCAAAAACTGACACTATAAACTTAAAATTAATATCATTTATCTTAATTGGAAATTTTTATATGATGTGTCACCTTTATGAATTTTAAGTCATATGGTGTCATTACTTTAAAAGTGACACCATAAATTATTTTGTAGTAGTGTCTAAAGACGCTAATTACTTCTTGGGTTTCTTCATTTCTAATACAGCAATCAAAAAATTATTTAGAAGATAATCATGATTTGAGTCTAGTAGAAAAACAGCCACAAGAAGAAATTGCCACGAAAAATGTTTTTTACTTTAGGTATAGTCTATAATTTTAGGTTTTGTTTTGGACAATAACAATTTAACAAAAACCAGCTATGTACAAAAACCTTCTTAGAGTTAAAATTTCAATTAAAAAAAAAAAATTGTTTAACATTTTAAAGATAAACTAAAAAATGAAAGAAAAAAATTATCCTTTGAATTAAAATTTAATTTTTTATTTATCAATTGACGTAAATATTTAAAAATAAATAGGAAAATTATAATATTTGAATTGATTTTTAAGAGAAAAATTGAAATTAATTGAAACATTTTTTTAATCTTATTCAAATTATAATGAAAATAATATCTATTCTTATAGTAAAATTTAACTTTTTGTTGCTCATATATAATTTAAAATTATACATTTTTTTTAGAAAAAGAAATGATTTGAAGTATTTACCTATGCAATATATTATCACCTTGTTCAATTAGAATCCTTTGCAACATGGAGGAAGATGTTTTATTTTCATTTGTAATAATACTCCTCTAAGGGCATGATGGTCATTTCACATCTTAATCTTGGAGACTCTGGGTACAAATGACTCAAAAAATCATCTTATAATTAGAAAGTTATCAACTATCAAATTCGTGTTCAGCATAAGTAAAAAGTTACTATGGAGAGTTTAGTTCACAAACCTATTATTCAACTACGATATATCAAGCTATGTTGATGAAGCACTCCCTTGGTCTCCTGAAATGATAAAAGAAGAAGGAAAAGAAGTACATAATCTTGCATTCAAGTTATGGTTGCAATAGGATTGTTTAGTTCTACCAACCATCCAATAAACAATCAATGGCATGATTGTCTCACTAATTACAACTTGCAAGACCTTTATAGAGGCTTAGTTAAAGCTTGATACCGCCTTTGCAAACAAATCTAGCACTCAAAAATTGACACTTCTATCAACCTTGATGAAAATATCTCAAGAAGGAACTTTTATTGTAGAATATATGCAAACTATCAAAGGCATCATAGATGTTTTAGCAATGGTCGGTCATATTTTAACCAATGCAGAAATCATGGCTTATAGTCTTAATGGCATTAGTAGAACTTCCATGAAACTAACAATAGTAATTTGTGTGTGAGACATGCTTATGACATTTGAATAGTTGCACGACAAACTTCTTGACCATGAGACTTTTCTGAAGTGAGAAGAAAACAACAAATTGAGCCTCCTATCACTACTCAGTTTAATAAAAAAACAAAGAATAAAAAAGGATTTGGTAGTTAAGGGAATCATTTCAAGTTTCCAAACAAAATGCATAATAGGCCATTCAAACTCAAGAAACCTCCAAGGCAACAATAGAGGTGCACATGGAAATCGACCATCCTAAGGTAATGCATTTTATCCTAACTTCAATTCTAACTTTTAGTACCCAAACTAGTGACCACATCTTAGAAACAATCAATCTATGGTGTGTCAACTATGTGACAAACTGAGGCACTCTGCAAAGACATGCAGATCACATCCTAAGCTAATATTCAATCCCAACTAGCCTCAAGCAAATTACATAAGCAATAACACCAATACAACAATAGCAATTGAAAACTTAACTCAAGCACCTCTCACCACATCACCTTAAACCTCCAAAATCTCTCTATGCATTTGAATATGATAAAAATGAAGATATTATGGTTTACGTTGGTAAAAATGTTCTTATAGCTCACATTGGTTCTAGTATGCTTAATTTTTTGAATTACACTTTCAAACTTAATAATGTTTTATGTGCACCCCATATATATTTATATATAAAAAAAAAAATACTATTTGACTCTCAATTTTGCAAACAAAACAATATGTCCATTGAATTCTTTCCTTTTATGTTCCTTATGGAAGAACTAAGCATGAGGGCATCCTTGGTTCACAAGACTTAAGTCAATCTTTACAAGTGACTATCATTGTAATCATTTACAATCGGTGGCTCTTCACACCACATCTTTTGCCTTACTAGAGTTGTGACACAAATGACTTGTCCCAATGTCTCTACCTTACAAAAAAAAAATCATTTGAAGTCTTTATCTTCTAATCTCTAAACTTAATTTTAGTGCTTCTCACTATGACTCATGTCAAATTTTTATTTGGTTTATCTTCAATTTTAGGCACTAAGCCTCTTAAAATGATCTATATAGATGTTTGTGGACATGCCCTAATACTCTCATTTGACAAATATATCTATTATGTGATCTTTCTAGATTATTTTACTAAGTATACCTAGTTCTATCCACTTAAGCAAAAATTTGGTGTTCCATTCATTTTTTAGTGATATAAGAAATTAGTTGAACGTTTCTTTCAATCATCAATCAAAACAATATATTTCAATTCTAGCACTAAGTATCTAGGTTTAGCTCACGTTCTTTGTACTCATGGTATCCAACACTTAAAATCACCACCATACACATCACAAATAGTTAGCCCAACTAAACAACATACTCATCTCATTAAAAACCAACCTCATCCTTTTTCATCGAGCATCATTGTCGCTATGTTTTTAGACTACCACCTTTCACATGACTACTTGTTGAGTCAATCATATGCCTATCTAAGTTCTAAACTTTCCAAAGTTCTTTTGAAAAGAAAAAAAAAACTCTCAAGAAAGTAAATCTCTTAAAACTATAAGTGTTTGAATGTTTGTGTTATCCATGGCTAAGACTATATAACACATATAAAGTTAAACCTAAGTCTCAACCCTCTGTGTTCCTTGGTTACTCCTTGGAACACAATGCATATCATTGTTTTTCTCTTTTTACCAAAAATTCTTTGTGTCCCGACATGTTCACTTTATTGAAAATATATTTTCCTTTAAAAAAAACTTGGTATCCATGCTACAAGAGTCCCTAACGCTCTTAACATATGGTTTCCCTCCACTGCATGCATCCCCACTAACCTCTCAAACATCCAAGAACATTTCTCATTTTATGCCCCATAATTTATGTCCACCAACCACAAGTCCACTTTCCCTTTTATCCAATATGCCTTCTTTAGCTTCTTCCACAAACCACAGCCCACCAACCCAATCAACTACATTAAATACAACAAGTGTCTTTCTCATGCAACTGTACAAAATAATATTCCTTCACATGCCTTATGTGATGCAATTCCCTCACCATTTGGTCAAACAACATCCAATGAGGCTACCTCTAATTGATTGCCATTGCCTCTAACTCAAGATTCCTCTGTGCAAGACTCATCTCAGGTATTTCTATCTCAATCCTTGAATATTGATTCAGCAACCACTAATTTCTTGCCTAGCCATTTCATTTCTTTAAGTCCTTAAATGGTAACTTGGTTGAAACACAACATTCTCTCTCTCTCTCTCTCTCTCTCTCTCTATATATATATATATATATATATATCTTTGATCTTAATACCATTATCACCACCTCACCAAAGCCTAAAGAACCTGCTAATGTTGCACAAGCCTAGAAATTCCCACATTAGCATCAAGTAATGAGTAAGGAATATAATGCACTTGTGTAAAATTCCAACTAGTCATTAGTCCCTCATTTACCCACACAAAACATCATTGATTGTAAGTAGATTTTTATAATAAAACAAAATCCAGACAAATCAATAATGCCCTACAAAGCCCACCTCATTGCAAACGACTTTCATTAAAGCTCCAACATTGATTTCATAAAATCTTTAAATCTTGTAATCAAACCTATAATTGTCCTATTGATCTTTAGCATTGTTATTTCCTATGGCCAGTCATTAAGGCAATTAAACACTAACATCACTACCGAATACATGTGTGGTGTGAAGCTAAGATATGAGTTAGAAGGGTTCATAGATGCCACTGATGATAAAATGAAAATTACTACTAAATACATGCTATCACTTAAGATCTTATCAGGAAAAATAACAAAGTTGTTACTACAAATAGTTTTATATAATAATATTTTTTTCTCACCTAAACTAACTCATTTATGATCATTATATATGTATATATACATTATATGAGATATTTTGTTATTAAACATGTTGTCATTTGGAAAAGATGATGCTACTTCACTAAATATTACAATTTCATCACCAATGAGATATATTTTATGATGAAAACCTTTGTCAATTAAAAATGATAGGTTTTATAGTGAAAAAATTGTCTATAGATGAGAATATTTGTGAGGAAAGGTACTTGAAAAACTATTGACCGATTAATGGGTGATAGGGTTGACCAAGTTCTGAGAACTTGAATATTGGTTGAAACATAGAAAAAGAGTCAAGTTATCACCCATTTAAATGAAGATTAGTAAGGAAAGAAAGAGGAGAAAAAATTTGTGATGAAACATTATGTTATTTTATTATAAATTTGTAAGGTCTCAAAACATTTGTCATAATATATGTATAATATAATTTGCCACAAAAGAGTAAATATTTGTATGACTGTTTTTTTCTTAAATGTCATTATCATAAAATAATAATTACAACTAATAAATTTATTTTTCTCAAATAATTAGAGTAATTGATGACAAATACTATTGATCTCCAAAAATTTAAAACTAAAGACAAACAATTATGTCACAAATATATGTATTTGATCATAAATATTTCCTTGCATATTATGGAACAAGAATTTTTGGTACCAATTTTTTAGTCATGAATTTTGGGGATGAAAATAATTTTATAAAAGAAAACTTAATGATGAAATATTTTTTGACAATGTCTTTCTTTTATAGCATAAACTTACAATTAGTGAGAAAATATTTAGTTGTGAAGAAAATATTTGTCACCAAATCTCATAATTGTTATAGTGCCAAAAAATGAAAAGCAAATATTAACTTTTGTTAATTTCCTCCATTTCCTAAAAAATAAAAAAATTAAAACTGAAGTTTTTTTTTTTTTTACTTTTTTTTTTAATAAAATCAATAAAAACAATACAATGACATTGTTAAGAAAAAAGTAGTATGTCCTTGCCATACATAATAGATTTGCATGTATGTTCTTTGTAATGTCATTATTTTCCAAAATGCAAGATATATGTTCTAATTGGCCCGAGCTCGCTTCAAGTTGAAGCAATGCTAGCTACTTTATTGAAACTTAAATGACTTAGCATAATTGATTCTTGATAAGGTGTTCAACATTAATTCTATCTAATTGAAATTATTTTCTTAATTATGATTAAGTATGATTTGTTGTAAAACAAGGATAAATGGAACACAAATAAAGTAGTAGAGATAAATTATATATTATTTTGATAATAATATATAATAGGGAAGAAGAAATCACGAAAGAGAATTGAGAAAGTTGAGAGAATGAAAGATAGAGAGAATGAGAGAATGAAATTTCTTTCTTGCTTAGGGAATGCATATTACAGGGGATGGGAAGCCTTTTTATTCCAAATGGTTTCCATTAATATTCTCATCAATGGATATTAATAGAACTCATAAATAACATTAATGGTTTCCATTAATGAGTATTAATGAAAGCCATAAATAATATTTAATTAACATTTATTATAATTAATGTGGTGACATTCAATTACATCAGCTATAACACTCTCTCTTAGATGTCCACCACATTGAAGAATAGTAAAAAACCCTATGGGAAAAACCTAGCGAAGGAAAAAGAGTACAATATTCTATAATTCTTTAAGTTGCTCTTGGTATGTTAGGACTGCCTCGTTAAAAACCTTGCCAGTAAAACCCAGTAGGACAAAACCTGGATGAAGGGAAAAAAAGTACAGTACACTAACACCCTTTTACAAGCATACTCCCCCTCATGTTGATATCCTTGAGTTGACGCATTCCAATCTTGTGTATTAACTTCTTGAATGTTGAGGTTGGCAATGATTTCATGAATAAATTTGTTAGATTATTATTTGAGCGTATTTGTTGTACATCAATTTCACCACTCTTCTGGAGTTTTTGTGTATAAAAGAATTTTGGTGAAATGTGTTTAGTTCTATCTCCTTTAATATAACCTTTTGTTGTTTGTGCAATGTATACAGTATTATCTTCAAATAATATTGTCAGGTCACCTTTGATAGAAGAGAGTCCACATGATTCCCGAATATATTAGATCATAGATCTTAGCCATACACTACAAGAAAATGTACTTTTCGTGACAAAAATTGAGGGGCAAATTCTACTTTTGACACTAAAAGTAACTTTTACCTATGAAATTTTAGACATTGTCAATAATGCCAATTTTCTACAAACTTTTCCTAACAAATTTGAAATTTTTTTCGCTGAAAGATGTGGCGGGAAAATTTTGCGTTTTTTTTTTTTTTCGCAAACACTTTTGTGACGAAAATAAACTATTTCCCTACGAAAATATTTATCACTAATTATAATTTTTTGTGATGAAAATAATTTCATCACTAAAAGTTACAACTTTCTATCTATTTTTGCTTACAAAATGGTTTCGTCGGTAATTACATTATTTTCTGCCAAATTGAGTCATTTTGTCACCAAATAATGTTATTAAATTGTGATATTAATAAAGAATATTAATAAATAAGTAGATGATTTATACTATGAAATAATATAATATATATTTGTTGACACTTAATATTTATACTATAATATTTTATTTATATAAATAATAATAAAAATTAAGGATCCATAAAATTAAATACTAGAATGTAGATTTATTTAAATTTAAATGTTCTATTATGTAATAATAGTATTGTTATGAAATAACAAAAATGTAAATTATTTAAGCAATTAATATTTATAGTGTAATATGTTATTTTTATATATATATAATAACTATAGATAATCCAAGATATGTAAGATTACATCCTATGATATAAACTTATTTAAATTTCAATATTATTATATGGTTCTACACATACATAAATACTACTAAATGATTTTTATTATATTAGGTAAAAGTTATCCATACAAGTCCAATGTGGTATTAAATTTATGTTAGCCATGAATAAGTTATAGTCCTCTAATTTGTTCTCATTCAAAATCATACCTTATCCATTCAAGAAGTAAATTTATACTAACATTTAGTTACCTAGTTTAAATTAATAGATTTTTTTTTAAAAATTATTACTAGGTTTTTAAATAATTGGTCAGAATTAAATTTCTCAAATAAATTGTCTAGTGTATATAAAAACATTCTACCTACATAAAATTCCAAATATTATTTATGTGTACGAAGATATCATATATTATTAATAAATAAATAAGTATAAGTTAAATATTATATGATGTAATATATTGCAAGTACTATATGCCTAGCTCTATTTTCATATTTACAAAATAAAAAATGTCTAATATATATAGCACATGTGAAATTCTATATAAATGTAAAGTTTTTTTAAAAAAGTTTTCAACCACATCTTTATTAATAATTGGTTATTTTATTTTTTATTGATCAATTATATATTTATTATTTTTAATTATTAATTACTAATTTATCAAAATTGATTAGTTATTAAGAATAAAATCTTAAATTATACCGCAAAATAGTAACTTCTATGACTACTAACTTTTAAAGGAGTTTTTATACTTGTATGCGTTTTTAATCAAATATTTAAAACAAATATAGTTATAAAAATAATTGAAATATATCATAAATTATTATATGATTTATATTTATAGTGTTTCATTATGTTTGATATTTTTTGTTTGGAATAGATGAGAAAGGGAAAGAAAAAAGATGATGTAGAATCCTAATTTCATTTTTATCATTATTTTATTAATGTCAATATGAGTATTACACTTTGGCATTCTCCTAACATTGTCTTTCAATTATACTTTTGTTTATATTTCAAATTTATCACTTTAATCCATAAGTCTGGAATTGAATCCATTCTAGCTATTAATAAACTATAGTCCTTTAATTTTGTTCTCATTCAACATTAGGTTTGTTTAGAGGTGACAAAATTTGATATGACTTGTCAATATGACTTGAATCTAACACACTTTCATGATTCTGGGTTGAGTATAATTGAGTTCAAGTCAAATTCATGTCGACTTGCATACCTTATTTAATAAATAAATAGTGTTGGCCTTATGGGGGGGCCAGCGACCACTCTAATGGACTATGGAGAGTGAACTTAAATAATATAAGGTCCCTGTTTTGATCACCAATTGGTTTTCAGAACAAATGGGGGCCTTGTCATAAAATACTTTGTGGTTAAGCATGCTGCAGCCAAAGAAATCTTAGGATGGGTGACCCATTGGGAAGTACAGAGCACCTTGATCAACAAGTGGTATAAGAGCTAACAGAGATGGTAGGCTATCACCGACAAAATTAATTTGTTACCAAAAATATTTGGCAACAAAAATAAAATTTGTCAACATTAAATATTGACGACTTTTGGGACAAATTTTTTTTTTTTTTTTTTTTTGTGACAAAATTCTTACTTTTGTCGATGAAATATTTTGTTGGAAAACACCTTCAGTGACAATTTTATTTCATCAAGGAAAACTTTGGGCGAAGAAATAAGATTTTTGTCACGAAACTTTTAGCGACGAGTCTAGGGCAACGAACAAGGCACGAAAGAATTTTCGTTGGGGAATGTTTTTGTAGACGAAATTTAGACTTTTAGTAACAAAATATTTTATCACTGAAAGTCAATTTTCTTGTAGTGATATACATTCACGACTTGTTTCATGAATTACTAGTATTTCTGAATGATTTGATGATGTGGGCACCATTGTTTGTTTGATAGATCTCCATGAAATAGCAGTACCATTATAATTAAACACATACCTTGTTTGTGACCTACCTTTATTGGATCTAAAAGATATCCTATATCTGCATATTCAAACAATTGTTGTTTTGATTCCTTTGAGTAAAATAGACCAATATCAGTAGTTCCGTGAAGATAACGCAATATATATTTGATACCATTCCAATGTCTTCGAGTTGAAGCAAAATTGTATCTTGCTAATAAGTTGACATAAAAAGCAATGCCTGGACGTGTATAATTGGCAAGATAAATAAGTGACCAATAGCACTAAGATATGGTACTTTAGGACCAAGTAATTATTCATCTTTTTCACACGGACAAAATAGGTCTTTTTTCACATCAAGTGATCAAACAACCATTGGAGAACTTAAAGGATGTGTTTTATCCATATAAAAACGCTTCAAAACTTTCTTAATGTATGTTGATTGATGTACTAACACTACATTTGGAAAATGCTCGATTTGTAGACCGAGAATTTTTTTTTGTTTTTCCAAGATCTTTCATCTCAAATTCTTTTTTCAAGTAGTTTGTTGTTCTTATGAGCTCTTCAAGAGTTCCAATAAGATTTAAGTCATCAACATATACTGCAATAATTGTAAATGTGGTTTCTGATTTCTTAATGAAAATGCATGGGCATATAGGGTTATTCACATACCCTTCTTTTAGCAAGTATTCGCTAAGGTGATTGTACCACATGCGTCCAGATTGCTTTAATCCATACAAAGATTGTTGTAACTTGATTGAGTACATGCTACGAGACTTTGTACAATTTGCTTCGGGCAATTTAAATCCTTTAGGGATTTTCATCTATATATCATTATCCATGGATCCATATAAATATGTTGTAATAACATCCATGAGATGCATATCCAGTCCTTTTGAGACTATCAAACTAATTAAGAAACGAAATGTGATTGCGTCCATGACGGGAGAGTATGTTTCCTCGTAGTCAATACCAGGTCTTTACAAGAAACCTTGTGCTACTAATTGCATTTTATATCTTATGATCTCATTATTCTCATTGCGTTTTCGTACAAATACCCATTTGTACCCAACAAGCTTTACATTTCAGGTGTTTGGACTACAGGTCCAAAGACTTTTTGTTTTGTTAATGAGTTTAACTCTGCTTGCATAACTTATTTCCATTTTGGCCAATCATTTCTATGTCGACATTCTTCCACATTTTGTGGTTCAAGATTTTCATCATTTCTTATGATATCGAAGGCCACTTGGAAAGCGAAAATATTGTTAATAAAAATATTATTTCGATCCCATTTTTATCCCGTGTGTACGTAACTTACTGAGATCTCATAATTTTTTGGTACTTATGCCTCTTTAAGGGCTTCTCATTCAATATGTGCCTCTTCAAGAGCTTCTTGTTCAGTATGTGCCTCATTAGGGGCCTTCTGTATTATTTGTGTCTCTTCTGGGGCTATAGATTTATCAATTTTAAACTAATCAGTCATTTTGATGGCCTCTTTTAGAGTGCCAAGTTTTTCTTGGGTTCTCATTTTCTGGAGAGTTACATCCTTTGAGCCAACAGGTCTACCACACTTCAGGTGTATCTTAGATTCATTTGTTAACTATCCTATAGGGACATAAATCCGTGTTGGAATATTTGCAATCGAAATATATGACTTTGTCACTTTCTTTGTATCAATGAATGCATCTGGTAATTAATTTGCAAGATTTTGCAAGTGAATGATCCTTTGAACTTCTAGTTCACATTGATTTATACGAGGATCAAGATGGGTCATAGTAGATGTCTTCCAACTAATTTCTCGTCATTCTTCAGGAATCGACTTTTCTTCCCCTAATGACGAGAAAACACTCTCATTAAAATGACAATCCTCAAAGCAGGCTGTAAAAACATCATTTGTCAAAGGTTCAAGATATCTTATGATAGATGAAGAATCAAAACCTACATAAATCCCAAGTCTTCATTGGGGACCCATTTTACTGCATTGTATAGGTGCAATTGGTACATATACTGTACAACCAAAGATTTGTAAGTGAGAGATATTTGGATGTTTTCCAAGCACAATTTGTGAGAGGGAGTATTCATGGTAAGTTGTACGTCGAATACGGACTAAAGCTACAACATGCATAATAGCATGTCCCTAGGCAAAAGTAGGTAGTTTGGTTTTCATTAATAATGGTCAAGTTATTAATTGGAGACGTTTGATGAAGGATTCTGCTAAACCATTTTGGGTATGAGTATGAGCAATAGGATGCTCAATATTTATCTCTACTGACATGCAATAGTCAATGAATGTTTGAGAAGTAAATTCCCCAGCATTATCAAGACGTATTTGTCTTAATTGGATAATCTGAAAATTGTGCTCGTAATCTGATTATTTGTGCAAGGAGTCTAACAAAGGCAAAGTTACGTGTAGAAATGAGACAAACATGTGACCACTTAGTAAAAACATCAATTAAGATCATAAAATAACGGAATGATCCACATGGTGGATGGATAGGCCCATATATGTCCCCATGAATTCTTTTTAAAAAGACTAGTGACTCATATATGACTTTAGTAAAAAATGGTTTGACTATCAATTTACCTTGTAAGTAGACAACACATGAGTATTCATTGGGTAAAATAATCTTTTGGTTCTTTAGTAGAAGCCAATATGAGTGTTCAATTATTTGACGCATCATTGAAGACCCTGGGTGACCTAGTCTGTCATACCAAAAGACAAAAACTTTTAGGTCGTTGAACTTCTGGTTCACAACAACATATGATTCAATAGGCTTTATAGTTGTATGATACAACCCAGATGAAAAAACTAGGAGTTTTTCCATTATAAGATTTTGGCCAGATATAATGGAATTAATGTAAAGATATTCTACATTATCTTCATTCAGAGTTTCAATATGATATCCATTTCTGCGGAGATATTTAAAACTAAGCAAATTTCTCTTGGATTTTCTAGAATATAAAACGTCATTTATATGGAATCTAGTTCCATTTGGTAGCGGTATGTTTGCTCTTCGAAGGCCTTCAACTAAGTTTGTAGTACTAGAATGGTACTTACATTAGCTTTTATCAATGTCAATTCGAGGAAATATCTTTTATCTTGAAGAATTGTGAGTGTGGTTCCATAGTTTGCGAGACATACATCTTCCTCATTCATCTTGAGACCAAATAACACATGGATTTTATATATAACTAATATTAAAAAAAAAAAAAACAAAGCATAATGTAAATAAATAAATAAATAAATCAAATGTAAATATAAGACATAACTCTATATTATTTGATATATAAAGTAACATTAATCAATGTTAATCTTCTCATCATTTATTAAATGGTTTGCTTTTTCATTGAGACCTCCAAAGAAATCAATGTCATAGTAGGTTAGGTCCAATCCATTACTATCGGTAAAGTTCATTTCCATCTCTTTTCTTTTTGCTTTTATTAATGCTTGGTAAAGGTCGACCAAATTTTTGGGCGTACAACAAGTACGCGACCAATACTCTTTCACACCACATCTATAACAATTATTCTCATGGTTCTTAAGAGGTTTATCTTGTACACACTTCCCATTTTCTTGTTTTGCCTTAGTATTATTCCACTTTTGATGGTGTAATGAGGCTTTTCTTTTTTGAGAATTTGATGAATTATTACTATAAGAACCATGATATCGAGGATTTTTTCCACGACCACATCCACGTCCTCGTCCTCATCCACGTCTACGAGTTTGGGACGATATTGCATTCACTTCAAGGAATGGTTCGAATCCAATGGGACGAGACTGGTGATTTCTCATCAAAAGCTCATTATTTTGTTCAGCAACAAGAAAACATGATATTAATTCAGAATATTTTGTAAATCTATGCTCTCGATATTGTTACTGTAGGAGCACATTCGAGGCATGAAAGGTAGTAAAAGTTTTCTCTAACATGTCTTTTTCTATGATTTTTTTTCTCCACACAACATTAATTGAGAGTTGATTTTGAAAAGTGCGGAGTTATATTCATTAACAGTTTTAAAATCCTACAACCTCAAGTGCATCCAATTATATCGAGCTTTTGGGAGAATCACAGTTTTCTAGTGGTCATATATTTTCTTCAAATTACTTCATAGAGTAAAAGGGTCTTTTATTGTAAGATACTCATTTTTTAAACCTTCATGGAGGTGATATCGAAGGAAAATAAGTGCTTTTACACAATCCTATAGGGATGCTTGAGTTCCTTCTTTGATTGTAGCTCCAAGATCATTGCATCAAGATGTATTTCAGCATTAAGGATCCAACATAGATAGTTCTTTCCCGAAATGTCAAGTATCACAAATTCAAGTTTTGTGAAATTCGACATTGTCAAATAACTTCAGATATATGACAAAACAATATTATTAGAATCAGTTATAATAAATTGATAGCATTAGTATAACTTTGATTATAAACAAAATCAAATAATTTGTTTATAACTTTTAACAATATGTAACAAAACAAATCAACAATAATATAAATATGTAAAATTTTATTATATATAAATAACTTCAAGTTTAAGATACGAGAATTACCTTCAGAGCAATTCATGTTGATAATGTGTTGTAAAATAAGGATAAATGGAACACAATAAAGTAGTAGAGATAAATTATATATTATTTTGATAATAATATATAATAGGGAAGAAGAAATCACAAAAGAAAATTGAGAAAGTTGAGAGAATGAAAGACAAAGAGAATGAGAGAAAGAAATTTCTTTCTTCTTAGGGAATGCATATTACAAGGAATGGGAAGCCTTTTTATAGGTTTTCCAAATGGCTTCCATTATTATTCCCATTAATGGATATTAATGAAACTTGTAAATAACATTAATGGTTTTCATTGATGAGTATTAATGGAAGTCATAAATAATATTTAATTTACATTTATTATAATTAATGTGGTGGCATTCATTACTTCAGTTGTAACATGATTTAAATTTATGATCAATACTATTTTATCTTCTCCTAGTTGATAAATTAATAAGGACATATTTTCTCATAATTTTTATGGTAAAATTTATGTAAAATTAAATAAAATTCTAAAGTCATAATTAATAATAATAACAATAATAAATTACACAAAAAATTTTATATTTAGTTTAGATTAAACTAATCATAATCCAATGATTAAAAAAAAAAAAAAGCAACAACACTAATGACAATAGCAACTTTATTATCACATTTTTATTGATAAGAAGTCTCGATGTTTGACAATTCCTATCGGTAGCGAAGATTTAGCTATGGATTTTTCAAAACTTCGACAACATACGAACCAAGAGCCATAAGTTTGTGCTTAAACTCTTTAAACTTAATCATACCATTTGCGTTTGGGTCCAAGTTTCTGATGATATTCTCACACTCTTTGATCAAATACTCACGACCTCTTTTCCTCATCACCCTCAAGATCTCCTCTGCAGAGATAAACCCATTTTTGTCAACCTTGAATTCTGTCGATAAGATGAACTCTAGCTTCTCCAAAGCTTGGTTATTTGGATCATCACATTTAGATGATGAAACACTAGCCTCTTCTTTTTTCAACTCAAGATCAGAATAGTTTAACTGTTTGGACACTCTTTCAAGCTCTTGGATCATGCTTGTCACATTAATAGAAAACGATGACGCTTCATGGCTTTCAAAAGGAGAATTGGCTTTAGAATTGTTTTTCTTCTTGTGACCAAAAAGGCACTTATTGAATTTCATACTCATGGTTCCAAAAAAGAAAACACAAGTAATCAAAATAGTATTGAAGAAAAACATTTGAAAAGACTTGAAAAAATGGACAATCTGAGTTTATAGTAATAGAGGAATAGGATTAGATGTATATATATACTTGGTTTTCATTCATGCTACATGGAGAAATAAATACTTAGTTGAGAAGTTGTTATATTAATTTTACCTCAAATTATGAGAGTACATAACAACACAAACTAAAGGTGTTTTGTGATTACTTCGATTTTATATTTTTACCTTAGAAAAAAAGTTTTAGTAGTATTTAATATTTTATTTTGGCTTCATTCATCTCCGATGCATTAATGATAAATTAGCAATAACTATAAAACTGTCCAATGTTTATCTACTTGTATTTATAAAATACCAATCTTCCTTATATTATTTATGGATTAATTGTATCATTAATTTTACTTCATTAAATGTTTTGAAATTGTTAATATCTCTTTTAATCTTCACATTCAAGTTTTGCAACTGCTACATTATTATGTCCATTAATTTTCGAACGCCTTTGAATTGTTCATCTTCACATGCTATCTAACTTATTTTGACTTCAAAATTATTTCTAAATAAAATTAGGTTTTCCTTTCCACTTAGAATGACCTAATTTAGTTTTCCCAAAATTTGTTCACTCATGTAATCTCATATCACCATGGGTGATAATACCAACATAGGATTATTTGGTCTCTTTATAACAATTATTTCACTTTTGTTTACTATAGACTTCTTTAATTTGTTTTGGAAATGCAAATTTTAGATAGGATATATATCTTTATTGGAGTAATGAATCTAACAACACTCCAACACAAATTAACCTTAAGGAATAACTTGAATCATCCAAGAACCTCTCCCAAGATAATTGGTGGTAGCACCTCTTTGAGAAAGAGGTAGAAGAATAAGAAATAGTGGAAAACTCAAACACTAATTTCTTTTTTCGGTTTGACATATAGGTCATTTATGTGAAATGAGAATGAAACATGCCTTTAATTGAGACTAACGAGTCACTATTTGAAAAATTAGCCATGATTTATCAATCATGGTACTACTCCATTATTGACAAAAGTTATAACATTTCCTTAGGGCCACATATTTGACTATGGTTACTTTATCTAACATTGGTCTGCCCCATTTGGTTACTTTATCTAGTCATAATTGCATTTTAGACTTGGCCAACCTTTGATGCTAGGTCATTTGTAAGTTAAACTTAGAGGGTGTTTGTTTTTTTAACTTTTTATTGAAAGCAATTTACTTTTGGATTTTAAGTTGTTTGTTTTTCTATTTTTTTATGACTTATTATAAATTTTTTACTGAATAAAAAAAACAACATATTGATTTTTTTTTTTACTTTTTAATATTTAATAGAAATAAAATATTACAAAAACAAATAACCTAATACTTAACATTATAAAACATTAAAGTTATATTTATAATTAAGTAAAAATAAATAAATAAATACATACCACCTTAGCCTATCCTAGGCTACCATATAGCTTTACTAAACCTTTCAATGGCCCTCTTTTATGATATTTCTCAAATAGAAATGCATGGGAAAATTAAAACTTAGACTCATAGGAAGTATACATGAGTTAGTCACTTTAATAGTTATAAAGTTTTATGTTATTGCCAAGTTAATCATTGCATGGCCTTTCATAATTTCCCATATATGACCAGGATTTAATAAGATATGAACCCTATTTCTATGTCAAAAGAGTGCTTTTAATATTTTATTTTTCCTCTAACATCTTCATCTATTTTGGTGTTGTCTTTGTGTGACTAAGCATTTATTATGAGTTTTCTTTATTAATACATTGCAATCTCATAATTTGAAGGCATTTCTAACTTCATGAGAAGTTTTTTCTTTTCTAGATAGTTTTAAATATAACATTTTTATTTTTTTGGGTTTCTATTTAGTAGCTTTAGGGTAGTTCTTGTGTTTTTATTCTTGTATTCTAGTTTCTGTAAACTAATTTCAATGGCAAGCCTCCTTCTCCAATAGGGGTGTTCACTCTTTGTTAAGTTTTTTTTTTTTTCATTTTTAAAAATTCAAATTAACGTCCACCTCCCCCCCACCCCTCCTTACTTTGTCTTTGTCTTCATTCAAGCTTTTGTTTGAGCATGAAGGAAAAATGTTTGACCTTGAGTTGTTTTAAAACTTTCTTAGGGAGAAATGAGGATATATAAGCTCATTGAATGCCAAGTAGGCTAATTTGGAGAGAATCTAAACTAAGTAGTTGTAGCATGAGTTGGAAAGATGATAACATAAAAGTAGAACGATTAGTGAAAAGATTCCATAAGCATTCTCATTCTAAATAAGATCAAATTCCACATTTTAAATTGAATGAGCCAGAAGACACTTCATTGTCTAACTCAAGGAATACATTAAGTGTCGAGATTAAGGTTCTTCTTGTTAGAATATTCTAGATAAATCTATTATGAGCACTAGATCATAAGAGTGCATGCATCTATCATCCTAGAGATACTAAATCTAAGGCAACAAAAGCATTTAAACATAGAAACTTAGATCTAGGGCTCAAAAAACTTTACCTTTGATATAGATGGTCCCAAATCTAGGCCAATTGATGAAAAGGATCTCAAAATCAATGAATCTTCCATTGAAGGCTCTCTCCCAAAACTAGGCATTAGAGAAAGGTAGACTTCTCTCTTATGGTGATGGAGACTAGGACTCTCTCTTTTTGGAATAATTTAAAACTTCTTAACCCTAAATCCCTAAAGAGTCATTTAATATAGTCTATCTTGTTATAATTAATTAATTATCCATATTGGACTTCAATAAATTAATTAGTCCAATTCATAAAGACCATTCATAATTTCCTATGTAGCCTTACGCTTTTACCAAAACACTCTTTTGCACCCATATAAATAATAAGCCTATAAATCCCTAAAAATAATAGGTCACCAATTGAACCAAGGACAACAAAGACCCATAATGCACTATCTCCCTATTGGAAGGATGACTTATTTTGGTCATTTAAATGGTTTTCTCATGGCGAGTGCACTAATATATATGGTTACACATTGGACAAGACTTATGGTGACTCATGACATCAACTATCACGTAGTCATGATTCACCAAGCTACTAAACTGCATGAAATCTCACCTTGAGAGTATATTGAATTTATGTTAACATCATCAGTGGTTTTGTAGGTGAGACCCTAAGGTGGTTATATATTCTCTATAGATTGGGTTACTATTAATGAAGGTTGGTGACAACAAGTATTTTTAATAGAAGCACCATGATATCTCACAGAATGGAGACATCATGTCCTTTTAGGTGATTTGAAAGATATAATCAGAAAAAATATGGTCGTAGCAATTCCTTAAGTGGAATTTGACGTATACTCTTTGTGAGTTAGAGGATGTCAATTGATCACATAATAGGTAAGTTTATAACTCAAGGATTGGAAAGGTAATCTTTAAAGAATGATAACATGTACCCTGTTATATTATGGACACCGGGTCATAAGAGGATTTGCATGTAGTAGAAAGTATATCACAGACCCAAGCTTTGTTTCATTTGTAATATTATAGAATACTAGAGTATAGTTAAATCTCTATAGTGGAATGTTAAGTCAACTTTAGAATTAAATTATGAGAGAGCTAGTATTTTCTTTTTGGTCCTATTGGTCCCATTTGAGCTCCTCATTCATGGTGGCACATTTGTTTGATGGAGTTATGGGTTTGTAATTCATAAGTATGCATATGGGTGTTATGGCAAAAATGTAAGGTTAAATGGGATGTTACAAACAATCTTTTTTTATTAGGTTAATTAATGAATTTAAATTCAATAAGGCTAATTAATTAATTGGGATCAAAGTGGGTTGGATTAAGTGACTCAAGCCCAAGTTAGGCTCAAGTCCCTTAAGCAATGTCCACCTCGGATCAAATTCTATTAAGTCAATATTTCATTTCTCCATCATACACTTAAGAATATTGTATAAAATATTTCTTAATTTGATATGTTGTTGTAATATTAGGTTTCTTTATAGAATAAGGAATATCTCTATAAATATTCTTAATCATGAGAAGAAAAGGGTATGATACGGAGACAAACTTATAAAAATTATATATGGTAGATAGAGATGTGAGAAAGAATAGGAAATGTTGGTGGAATGAAGAAGCTCATGGTTAAGGGTATACATACAAGGAATAAGGAAACATTAAATGTTTTGTGAACCCAATAGTTGTTTTTTGTTCTATTATAGTGCAATGATTTTTTCTCATCCATGGATGTAGGTATGATTGACCAAACCACATTAAAACATTGTGTATCTTTGTACAAATTGTTTTTATTATTATTATTATTATTATTATTTTGAATTAACATTGTTTGTATTAAAGTCTCCATTAGTACAACAAACTCCTATAAAGAATTACCTTAAAATAATAATAATTTTAAAAATTATTTTTAAATAAATATAAATATTAAAAAAATTACAATCTCAAAATTTAAAATTTTTTGTAGCAATTTTAAGGATAAGTCCTCCGTCTAGTGTCAAATTTAATATATAATATAAGATCTGTTATTATTTTCTATTTTTAAAAAATTATATATATTTAATATAAAGAAAAAATGTAGGTTGGGAGAGAGAACTCAATTTTAAGGAAATTCAAGAAAACTTTCAAAATTTCAATTCTTCTTCAAAAAATTTCTTTCAACATTTCTAACTATTTATATCACCTTATAATAAAATTATATTAAACATTCACCAAATATTATTATTATATACTTCAGCCAAATGATTATCAAGAAATACTTTTGTTTTTTATCCATGGGTTTATCACTTATATATCTAGCTAGCTAGGTACATTGAATATGCCAACCTGTTGAACTCAGCTGTTTGTCATCAACTCTCCTATTCTTAGTAAAAGCCAAATGAGAAGAGGACTGATCTTCACACATTATTCAATAGTGGATTTGTATGCATTTTTCTTTCGTTTCTTTTGTTTGTCAGTGACTTTCTCAGTAAAAGCCAAATGAGAGAAGAGGACTCAGCTAGCCCACTATTCACTAGTGAATTTAACTTCATTTTGCTTTCTCCCTTTCCCAGAAAATTTCGTTTCCACCGACAATCAGAAGTTTGGAGTCTTTCTATGAGTTCAGAGATGACATGGACTTGATAAAATTGTTATCTTAGTCAGTTGTGGAGTTATGCCTGAAGGCCAAAGGAGGAGACATGGAGAATCAGAAATGGTGTCGTTTCGTGGCTGTGTGAGGACAATCAACGGAAGCCCTCAGCCCCCCATAGGCTAGGGTGCCCATCTATGAGGCCCTTCGCATCGTTTCATCCAAGTCAAGGAGCTAACAGTAGCCTTTTATATCATTTTTCGACTCAAAAAATAGAAGAAGAAAAAAATTGAATTTCATGTAAGTGGAAACATATTACATATTTTATATATAGAATCTTACAGCGCTCTCATTACATCAAGTATGTATGAAGTCTTAGTAATTCAAAGAAATATTTATGTAATAGGGTTAGAAATAAGATAATCCCTATATTTAAGGGTTTGTTTAATAATTGTTTTTAAAAATTATTCTTTAATGTTTTATAAAATAAAAGCCTGTTTAAAAACTTGAAATATTTTTTACATGTTTTTAATATTTTTAAATATGTATTAAAAATATTTTTTATGTTTTATGCTTAATTTTTAATCATTCTACATGTTTTATAATTATTTTTTTAAATAACTCTTAAAAAACAAGTAAAAACAATTTAAATATGTTATCTAAAAATACCTTATCTTTTGTTCTTAAGAACAAAAAAAAACATAAAACAGTTTTTTATTATCAAACATATTTTCTTAATTTTTTTTATTCTAGAGAATATAAAACTATTATGAGTAACAATCGTCAAAGAAAACCTAATTCTTTAATCATCATATATAATATTATCACCAAAAGCAATCTTTTTTAATATTCTTGGGGTTTTTCCTTGGATTGTTACAATAGGCATATCCATCTTATATACAAGGATATTGCGCGTGAACTTTAGGATGTCCATGTTCGCAGGCTTTTCTAGCTAAATGCCAAATGGGGAACGTGGTCCTGTCATCATGGCCTTACCAATAGTCGGGTGATGGCATAAAGAAGTACAGAGCGTAGAGAGACACCTCTTGATAGTTGGTACTGAGAGGGTTCCACTCTTCTCATCGTGGTATCGGGTTGAGTAGCATCCTCCAAGAGTACCTAAGTAACATGTATATAATTTCGGTATCAACAATCACATATCAAAAGAGCTTCTTTCTCCATTTAAGATCAAAATCATCAAGATGTCACACAAGCACAATACTATTAAATCATTTTCCCATCCAAGAAACCAAATAGCCTGTATCATTCCATCCTTTCTTTCTCTGGGTTAATTAAGGTGGTAATACGCATAGCTGCAACAAATACAGAAACTAGATTTTGAAATTTACTACAACCTTAAGATAACATACCATATTTCCGCCAACAAAAAGAAAAGGAAACAAAAGAAAGAAAAACATACCGCCTTGAGTTGTAAGGCAAAATAACATAACTATACTTCTATCAAACACTGCCTTTGCTGGATCTTCTACTCGCTTCATCTTCTCCCTCCACCTCACCTTCTTTAACCCCGACGTCAATCTCCTTAGTAGAACCAGGGGTGGTGGAAGCTGAAGTACTATAGAAAAGAAGCTGCCCGGCTGATCCATTCCCTCCCCTAGGTGAAACCAGGCTCTCCATGTATTCAACCAGACGAGCAGGCCCTGAAACTCCAAGATCCCTGAACCTGATCCCATCCGGGTCCCATGAAATAAATCCTCCACTCTTCTTCTTCTGGAGTATAGCCTCCCCGTTATCGAAGAACTCGAATGGTATAATAATTTCAATCTCATGGCGGATGGTAAAGTGTTTAGTCCAAGACTTGGCAACACCGTACTCCTCCATTACCCACACGTCACAATTTTCATTGCTGTGATAGGCGTCATAAAACAAGACAGAAAGGGAACCCTTGTAGTCTGCAAGACATTTGCGGATCAGCTCGTCATAGCCGAAGTCCGGCAGCATCATCTCCTTGAAAACATCCCTAGCCATGTCAAACGATAGGATCAAATTATCAGTATTGTCCATCTCATTTTTCTTACCTGCCAACCAATGTAAAGCTCCATTGATAAATGTCCGTGACACGTTACTGTGGATGTAGCAGCAGATATTGGCATCCACTTTCCTCCACGACCCTGTCCTTAGCGAGTAGAGATCAGCTTCGGATGTTTTATTTCTCATAAAATACACTATTCTTACCACTTTGTAGTCGTTGATCACTGGGTGAAATGCAAACCCCAGACCCACCACCATGAGCGGACTTGTGAAATTGTTGATATGATATTTTGGCAGGGTTTCAAATTCTCGAATAGCTGGGTTCCAGAGAAATGTGTTCAGGCTGAGATATGAACCCTTGAAGTTAGATTCCGTCAGACAAATCAACCCATTGCTGGATCCCACTATTTGGTAATAATCTGTCTTGCTTGGAACGGGTACTTCCAGTCTGCGCACTTCCGCAAAAGCTATGTTGCTTCGTAAGGAGTAAATTTCTTGCTCAGAGCTGGACAGATGTTTAAAGAGCAGACGACCATTACTGCTTGCAGAGGCCTGCCTGAGATGCATACTAATGAAATCGGGATCATCGAATAGAGTGCACCATGATTTGCAAACACACCTAAATCGAACAATAGACTTGACGGGTAACCGTAAATGGATATCGATCAAATTTTCACTCAAGAAGTTGCCGGACATTGAATTGTCCAGCATTTCTTTCCAGCGAGACACATCTGTAGCCATTGGAAGATTATTTTAGCCTTGGTGCCTTCGTGGGAGAAAGGCTTTCTAAAGAGTGCTTAGAAAGAGAGAGAGGAACTGATAAGAGAATGGGTGATAAAGGATACGAACGAGCAAGGAATTAGAGCAGAGTGAAAGAGGAAGAGATCAGGGAAGAGGGTTGGTGTTATATTGACAAAAGGGGTGATAAAGGAAGGAATGAAAGTAAGTGCCTATGGAGAGAATGCAACATCTGGACAACATTGAATCTCTCCAAGGGAAAACCTTCATGCAACCGTCCAAGTGGTGCATATTTGGCATATCACAGAACCTTCATGTTCGTGATCAAAGGCTTTGAATCCCTAACGTTGACATTGGGCATAGGCATGTAAATGGGCCTTCCGAGATGAGCTCCGGCCAATTGGCCCAGGAGGGCTCCGGCCTGGATTTAAAATTTATGTCCCAGACCGAACCCGGCTCTCTTTTATATATCCCATTTAATTTTTTTTTCATTTTTTTTAGAATTTATTTAAATTTATTAAAATTTTAATTGAATAAAAAATAAATATAAATTATTCATAAAATAAATATTATAAATTTTTTAATTTATTTTAATAATAAATAATTTTTATTTTACATATGTCAAAAAATAAAAAAAATAAAAAAAATAATTAAATTCATTTTTTTATTAATTATATATCTAGGGATTAGGGATGGAAATAGGACAAGTCTTTTCAGGTATCCGTCCTATTACACACCTATTAGATGATGGTACAATCGAGACTCATTCAACAACAAAATATTTTTAATATTAAATCCTTTTAATAATAAATTTTATTAAAATTTCTTTCTATTCTATTTTCTATTTGATCTCAATAAGTGATTTTCATGTCCCCTTCCTTAATTAAGTTGTTTTCTACACTGAATTTTTTTTCAAATAAATTTAATTAAAAACCACATTGGGCCCTTAACTTTTAGGCATCTTTATTTATATATGAAAAATGTTTAGGCTACTAATTACATCCAAACTTTTTATTGTTTGTATAATGAATTCATCATATTGTATATGATATCAACAAAATTGGGAATTAGATCCAAAGAAAATAATAAAACTACACACAAACTTTAATATGTTTGAAAAAAATATAATAAATAAATAAACATGTGGAGGTTAAGAATTTGTAATTTTTCAATGTGTCCTTTTTTTCTCTCTCTCTCTCTTTTTCGCTTAGTTGTAGTGAAACTTTTATAATAGATCATGATTAGCAATAAAATAGATAATGGATTGTTAAATGGATGCACCTCATTGCCTCTCCACTAAAGGAACTTCCATGATATATTTTTAAAAGATTTATAGGTTTATGAATTTTATGACAGAGAAATGACTATTTCAAACAATTATATACATCCTCGTAATTCTAAAAATGTCTTTGATAGTAATTTTAGGAAATATTTTTAATTTTTCTAATATTTGAAAGACAAATATTTTCAAGTATTAAAAATGTTAAAAGCGCTTCATATAATCATTATCAAAGAGATTCCAATTCTTAAACATAAGTGTTTAAATATATATATATATATATATATATATAAACCTCCTAAAAAACTTAATAATTGTTTGATAAACCAACTTAATAACTTAATTTAAGTTATTAAGTAAATTAAATATGTTTGGTAAAATAGTTTAATTGTATGACTTAAAGTAAAAAATAACTTTAAGTAATGAGTAAAATTAATTAACTTATTCTTAAATCCATATCTTTATTTTACCTTTTTACCCTCGTATGCTTTAATAACCTTCACAATCTCTTTTACTACTCCACTATCTTCACTGATACTCAACCTCTTTTATCTTAATTATAATTTATGAGGATAAATATGTCAATTTGATGATTTAAAATATATTTTTAAGTTAATTTTACCAAACAACCTTAATACTTAAAGTAATAATCAAGTAATAATTTTAAATTAACAATTGAAATATAATTTAACTTAAAATCAACTTAAATCATTAAATAATAAGTAATAAGTATTAGGTTTTACTAAATACCCTCTTACTAAGAGAAATTTTGAAAAGGATCTTTCATCATAAAGATAACTTTGGATTTTAAGGACTTGATTTTTATATAAAAAGAATCTCAAACGGAAGGTATTTAAACAATGGTAAGATCATAGGAACATATGCTTAG
Source organism: Vitis riparia (assembly GCF_004353265.1). Lineage (NCBI taxonomy): Eukaryota > Viridiplantae > Streptophyta > Magnoliopsida > Vitales > Vitaceae > Vitis > Vitis riparia. The sequence goes on from NC_048443.1 coordinate 5,574,951, forward strand.
AAGCACTCAAACGCTAGGATCAATGCTTGAATTGAATTATAACCATTAAGATCCAAGGAAATAAGTTATATTAGAATATTACATAATTAGAACAAAAATATGCCCTTTGAATAGAAACTATAAATAAAAAAAACTCATTATTTGCTTCATTTCACTTACATTTTTATCTAATGTTACAAAATTTTAATTGCACAAAGATATTCATGTTTTTTATACTAAAAAATTCCTATTGTTAGTATCAAAGGAAAAAAAAAATTATAATCACAAACCATTAATAATACATTACGAGTTCGTTTGATAGTAATTGTAAAAAACGCTTTTAGTTTAAAAAGGGTTTTTGAAAAAAAAAAATTAGGTGTTCAATAAAATTTAATAAACACTTTTAAAATTTTGAAAAATCACTTATAATGTTAAAAATTACTTATAATGTTTTTTAAAGAAATATTTGATAGGTAATTCTCCTAAAAATATTTCTAATTAAAACACTTTTATTAAAAATAATTTGAATAAAACACTATTAAAGTAACTTTAAACAATTCGAGTAAAAATACTATTAAAATCACTCTAAACTTTAATATCTTATGAGAAATATTTCAAATTTAAGTGAGCTTCAAACTCAAAACCTAGTCAAAGTGAAACACAGTGTCAAACTCGAACCAATATCATAAGAAAAATGTGCATTTAAGATCTCAATACTCACTTCCTTCTAAGTAGATAGACTCGTTAAAAATGGGTAACAGATTATGGAGAAAAAAAAACAGTGAATGCCCTCCATAAAGAGAGAATCTTCAGTAATGGGTGGGCATTACAAAAGTGAAATGTGGAATGTGAAATGTGAAATGTTAGACAATCTTTAGAATAGTTTAAAGTTTTTTTTCTTTTCTTTTCTTTTCTCTTTCTTTTTGTGAGTAGCTTTGGGCGATTCCCACTACATGCAAAATGAGATTTTGTTTGTTTTTTTTTAGACAAACCCCACCAAATATGATGGGATGCCAGAGCTGGACAATCATGGCAATGAGAACCCTTTCCAAGTGCCCTAAGCCCTATTTTCAAAAATAATTTGTACCCTTCAACTTGAGTCAAGAGGGCTCTCGACACCTAATAGTAGCCCAAACAATAAGCCAAAGGTCAATCACATAACTATTGCAAAGTATGTATCTTTTTTTTTTCCAAACATGTATTAAAATAATACAGAAACTTGGTTGCCTGTTGTGGACAATCAACCTAGAAGATCCTCAAGATTGTGAAATCATATTTGTCGGATCCTGCTTCCCAAACTTTCATTTGAGCCAGATGGGCTTACATATACCATAAACTCCAGAACAATATCTTCTGGCCTTGTGTATTCACCTCTCTTTCTCTCTTCTTCGTCTTCATAAAATCATACTCCTTTTTCTTGGCTTTTCTGGTGCAACAGTGGAATGGATATGGCAATAGAGGCACAGTTCCATGTTCTTGCTGTTGATGACAACCTCATAGATAGAAAATTGATTGAAAAGCTCCTCAAAACCTCTTCTTTTCAAGGTATGTTGCTAAGAGATTGATTAATCTCTCCTCTTTCTTTTGATTTTTATTTTGGGGTTTTGATTGTTGATTTTTGTGGGGTTTTTTGGACAGTTACTGCTGTGGATTCTGGGAGTAAGGCTCTGGAATTTCTGGGTTTGCAAGAGGAAGAGCAGAGGAATCATCATCCCCAAGTATGATTTTCTCACTGATTTTCTTCCACTCATTCCTTTTCTTTTCTGGGTTTTTTTGATAGATGTTTAATTTTCCTTTTTCCTTTTGTTATATGGCAGGAAATGGAAGTAAATTTAATTATCACAGATTATTCCATGCCTGGAATGACTGGCTATGATCTCCTCAGAAAGATCAAGGTATCTTCATTCTCCTGATGAAAACTCAGAACCATTTTTGAAGCTAAAACTAAAAATCAAATGAATATGATTCTGCAGGAATCTTCATCTCTGAAAGACATACCAGTTGTGATCATGTCCTCTGAGAATATCCCCTCAAGGATTAACAGGTGAGGAAAATATTGAAGATTTTGGAATTGAATTCTTCTCATCCAAAAGAAATGAAAATTTGTTGATTCAGTTTCTAACCTGGGATTGGTTAATGGGAATTGATCAGATGTCTGGAAGAAGGAGCAGAAGATTTCTTCCTGAAGCCGGTCCAATTATCAGATGTGAGCAAGCTTAGACCCCATTTACTGAGAAGAAAAGCTGAGGAAGAAGAAGAAAAACCCAAGAGAAATATTAGAAAAAGAAAGACAATTGAAGAGAGCCTCACCCATATGCTGATGGAGGATTTGAATAAGTTCATCTCGATTGAAGACATTTTTGGAGAGTTGAATTATGAATTCTCACATAAACGTTGGAAGTTTGGATCTTAGAATTTTCACAGGAATGCTAATTGAAGACATGAACAGCCTTTGAAGCTTCATTGAGAGACAACAATGGAGTCTCGGAAGATTGTCATTACACTTCTGAAAGAACAACCAGAAGTCGTCTGGAGATCAGTACAAGGCTCTGAAGATCGGGGAAAAGACATTGAAGAAACAGAAAGTTGAAGATTTTGCAGAGCTTTGAAGAACTTGAGAAGAAAATTTGATCCTCCAATGCTTTGAAGAAGGATTGTGCTAATAGGTTATAAGCTATTAGCAAAATTTGACTTAAAATCTTCTATTCAGTCCATGTAATTATAAGCTAAATTTTGTCTACAATGATTTGAGTTGATTCAAGATTGAATCCTCATTAATGCTTAAGCAATATACAGATCACATAGTGTTTTTTTTTTTTTTTATGCCTTGTTTCTCAAGAATTTCAAATTTTCCAATTCCTTCAAATTTCCCAAGAAAATATCCATCGACTCTGAAAGAAAAAATAAATAAATGTAAAAAACAAGAACACAAGGGCATAAAAATAAAGGCAATCATTTGGACAGGTCAATGTCTCTTGATTTGTGCTGTGTTCTTTGAATCTTTTCTATGCCTCGCTGGTGAAGGACATCTAATTTCCTAAAATTTATATATAAATATAGGTTGTTCCAAAGTGGTTCCAAGCTTAGTTTACCTTAAACTAGTGCAAATCGTTGCAAGGACTAGGCAGGTATGGGTCTCAATAAAGAAATAGAGAGTCATAAGGACTTGCCATGAAAGATTCTTTGATTATCAAAAATAAATAAATAAATAAAGCTTAGTTGACCTTACTAATTTACTATATAATTATCTTAATTTTAGATATGATCTTATTTTAAAAAATAAGTTATTGATATTAATTATTATAGATGTTTCTTCATGATAATTATGATGGAGAAAATACAAATTCAAATTGAATTGACTGAAAATTATATTATTGTATGGATGGTGATAATATCCACTAAATAATATTTAAGTGTTTGAAAATTTGTTTTAATTATTAAGTTACCAATATTTAGGGTCCACCTGTCATATATTCTTATACTTGTTTTTTAAAATTTAACACCAAAAAGTATTTTTTTTTTTTTTTTGTGTTATTTTATAAAAATAAGGGCATTTGGTAAGCTATTTTTAAAAATATTTTGCCAAAAAATAAAAAAGTTGTTTAGATAATTATTTTCAAAAATAATTTTTTATTTTGATTTTGTAAAAACATTGTAAATTTAATTTATATAATATTAATTAATTGTATCAATTTTTAAAATTTCAAATTATTTTTAAAAATAAAAAGATTCTTTGAAGAATTTAAAATATTAATTATGTTCCACCTAATTTATAATTTATTATATAATGAGAAAATTTAAAAATATATATAATTGCATATATACGAGAAATAGTAAAGTTATGACTCATAATATATTGGTTTTGTTATATTATTATTATTATTTTGTAGTTATTAGATATATTTTTTTAGTTTTAAATTATTTTTAAAAATTATTAAACTCATTAATAAATTAATAGAAAGTCTCGTTTGGTTTGAAGTTTACTTTTTTTTTTTAGTGAGAAAATTTAGAAAAATAATAAAGTAATTGTAAACTAATATTTACCCATAAATTTTTGGTATTATTTAAGTCATATTTGATTTTCAAATTATTTCTAAAAATTACTATACTTATTAATAAATTCAAAACATTAAGTCTTATTTAATTTGAAGTTTATTTTCTAATGAAAAAAATACGGTAATATGTAGAAAAGAAATAATAGAATTATTTTAGAATCAATTTTTGTTCATAAATTTCTTATGTTAATTGGGTGATTGTTTGAGTTCCAAGTTATTTTTAAAAACTATTATACTCATTAATAAATCAAATGCATTGAATTTTTTTTAATTTGGAACTTATTAACCTAATGAAAATTTTTATAAAAGTATGATTATATGCAAAGAAGAAACTTGTCAAGTTATTTAAAATGAATTTTAATATATGACTTTCTAATATTGTTGAGTTTATGACTTTCTAATAATAACTAAATTGATTCTTGAATTTTAAATTACTTTTAAAAATTAATAAATTTTATGGATCAAATATAATTTGAATTTAAAAAGTTAATAGGAATTCTAAAAAAACAAGGGTAATTCAAAAGAAAAGCATATTCAAATATTTTCAGTATTGATATTAGGTCATGGAAAAAGAAAAAGAAAGCTGTCATATTTAATTTTATTTTTAAAAATTCAATAAAAATCACTTTTACTTATTCTCTAAAAATTATTCTCTTGTTTCAGTTTCTTTTTAAAAAGGGGAAATACAAAATAATGGTCAAATAATGGTATAAACTTTTTGTTTTTATAAATATAAAATTGCTCTTAAATCATGTGACTAAACAGACTTTTAGTTGCAAGTTCCAATAATCAAGAACAATTAGATGATGACAAAATTGGATGATCAAAATTTCTTCTTGTGTTAAAATCAGATAGTTTGACAATCAATAATAATTTTATTTAAAAGAAGTCCATTTTCATTCTACATTAATTAATGCAATAATAAATTTATATTTATAATAAACTAATCACATTTGAATTCAATTCATAATTAAAGTAAAGTAGAACTTCTAAAATCATAGAAAATCTAAACAAATAACAATTCATCCTACTTCTCAAATCCCTAAAATCTTCTAATTTGACTTTAAGTTAGGATTTACTTTCAATAGTTTCCTTCAAGCCAAGCTTTAAAGTCAAATATACCAAATGTCATTTTTAATTCCTCATACATATAAACTTTTAGTCAATTTTTAAAAATACATGCAACTTAATTTTTTTAACTACAAAACTCAAGGGTGATATCATCATCATTCACAAGTCCCCTTATATAACTATAGTTTATGCTTATAGGTTTGATTCTACTATGAAATATATATTGAGATCTTTATCGATGCAATGGTTGACTTATTATTGCACAAAATCTTTGATGGAATCTTTTTCTTTAATTCAACCCATTAAGCATCAAGAAACCTGATCAACATGTCATTGAGTTACCGCTAAGTATATTCATCTCTTGTAGTCAATAATGCAACAATTTTTTTGCTTCTACTTGGATCTTGGGAACGTCTTTCTTCCGAGATAAAAAAAAATACATCTAATAGTATTCTTTCTAATATCTATGTTACCTCCTCGATGACTATCCAAATAATTTGTTTTAAATTATTAACTTACAAATATTTAGGGTTCATTCAGTCATGTTTTGTTATAATATTAATTAATTAAATCAATTTTTAATTTCAAATTATTCTTAAAAATTAGAGAATCTTTTAAAGAATTTAAATTATTGATTATGTCTCACTTATATTATAATTTATTTGTATAATGAGAAAATTAAAAAAATATAGTAGTGTGTATAAAAAAAACAGTAAAATCATGACTTATAATATATCAATTTTGTTATATTATTTTTTATAGTAATTAGATATATTTTTATTTTTAGATTATTAAATTTATTAATACAAAGTGTTGTTTAATTTGAAATTCATTTTTTTAGTAAGAAAATTAATAAAAATATAAGAATATGTAGCAAAGAAATAATAGAATCGTTATCAACCAATTTTTATTTATAAATTTTCGATACTAATTAGTTCATTATTTGAGTTTCAAATTAATTTTAAAAATTACTATACCCATAAATATATCTTAAGCATTAAGTCTCTGTTAATTTGAAGTTCATTTATTTAATAAAAAATTTGGAAATTTTTTTTATGTAAATAATAGAGTTATTCTAAAACCAATTTTTTATCATAAATTTCTTGTATTAATTGAGTAACTATTTGAGTTTCAAGTTATTTTAACAAATTAATATATTCATTAATAAATCCAACACATTAACTCTTACTTAATTTGGAATTTATTTACCAGTAAAAAAAATGTGTAAAAATATGATTATGTTGGAAAAAAATTAGTCAAATCATTCAAAATGAATTTTAATATACAAAATTTAATCTTATTAAGTTTCATGATTTTCTAGTACTAATTAAATTGATTTTTGAATTTTAAATTATTTTTAAAAATTAATAAATTTTATGTATTAAATACAATTTGATTTGAAATTTATTTGTTTAGTGAAAAATTTTGGAAAAGGTAATGGAAATTTTGAAAAACATGTATAATTCAAAAGAAAATCATATTTGGATATTTTTTTGTATCAATATTGGGTTGTGGAGAGGGAACAAGAAAGATATCGTGTTCAATTTTATTTTTAAAAATCTAAGATAAATAACTTTTACTTGTTCTCTTAAAATGATTTTCTATTTTACTTTGTTTTTAAAAATAGGAAATAAATAACAATGGTCAAATAATGTTATCAACTTCTAAAAATTTAACACTTTTTAAAATACTTTTTTGTTTTTAAAAACATAAAACCGTTCTTAAATCACACGACTGAAGAGACTTCCTAAAGCGAAATGAAATATTGTGATATTTTATATTGTTAAATTGACCCATTGGAGAACAATTGGATGCTAACAAAATTGGATGATCGGCATTCTATCTTGTGTTGAAAGTTGAAACCACATCGTTGGACAATCAATAATTTTATTTTAAAAAGGTCACTTTTCATTCTACATTAATTAATGTAATAATAAATTTATATTTATAATAAACTAATCACATTTGACTTCAATTCATAATTAAAGTAAAACTTCTAAAAATGATAAGAAATCTAAACAAATATCAATTCATCCTACTCCTCAAATCCCTAAAATATTCTGATTTGACTTTAAGTTATGATTAATATTTTCAATAGTTTCCTTCAAGCAAAGCTTTAAAGTCAAATATAGCAAATGTCATTTTCAATTCCTCATACAATGAACTTCTAGTCCATTTCTAAAAATATGTGCAACTCGATTTTTTTATCTACAAAAGTTAGGTTGATATCATCATCATTCACAAGTTTCCTAATTTAATTATACTTAGATGCTTATATGTTTACTTGTATTACAAAATATTAAATTATTTATCAATGTAATGGTTGACTTATTATCACACTAATCTTTGATAGAATCTTTGACTCAGTAAGTGTCCTTAGAAACCAAATTGCTTAACATGTCATTGAGTTACCATGTATATTCATCTCTTGTAGTCAATAATGCAACAAGTTTTTGGTTTTGGAATTTACTCATTCTTGAGTAGCCTCTCGTGAATCTTTAGGTATCAAGTTACTTAATGGGAAAGTATAAGATATTCTAATAAGTAAGTGTTTGGTAAATCATCTTAATAACTTAATACGACTTAGAAGGTATTTAGTAAATTAATTTAATGACTTAAAATGAATTAATAATTCAACTTAAATAATTTAGTAGATTAAGCAAGTTAGGTAAAATAACTTAAAGTTAACAATGATTTTAAGTCTCATGTTAAAATATTTAATTTATTTTTAATCTTTTTTTTTTATTTGTCATCGTCTAATAAAAATATATTTAACAACCATAACTCTAAAGCCATGACTCATTTTTTCAAATAAATATTTTAATATTATTTTATAAATCTACAATATTTTTAATATGAATGTTTAATAAATAAATTTATTACTTAAGATTAATGAGAATAAATCTTAATTAATTTTTTAATAATAGACATCAATTACAATTAATGGGATAAATATGTCAATTTAATAACTTAAAATAAATTTTAAGTTAATTTTACTAAATAACTTTAATACTTAAAATAAAAAATAAGTAAGAAGTTTAAGTTAATAACTTAAGAACAATTTAATTTAAAATTAACTTAAGTTATTAAGTATTAATTAATAAATTTTAACAAATACTCAATAATTAATTAATTTAAGTCATTAAGTAGACTAAACATATTTATTAAAATAACTTAATATTACGACTTAAAATTAAAAATTACTTTAAGTATTAAATCAAAATATTTAACTTATTATTAATCTCAAATCTTTTTTACCTTATTTGTCCAAGCTAGTAAGAATATATTTTAAAATTATGATTTAACATCCATGACTCATTTTTTATAATAAATATTTTATTACTATTTTAAGTGTTAACAATATTTTAAATATATATGTTTTACAAATAAATTTATTGTTTAAAATTAATAAAAATAAATATGAGTTAAAATTAATAAAGACAAGTACTAGTTGAAATTTATAAGAATAAATATGTTAATTTGATGATTTAGAATAAATTTTAAGTTAATTTTACTAAACAATCTTAATACTTAAAAGTAAAATATAATAACAAGTTTTAAATTAATTATCTCCGAAGTTATATAAACTTTTGAAGTATGAATTTTTATTTTTTTATTTTTGAATAAATTCTTTTTACTAACTGAAGCTTGAGCCAATTTCCAAGACTAGAAAAGTAAATTCCTCTTAATAAAGATTAAGAATGACTTAATTCATTTAATTAATAATTATTAATTGCAGCAGCCTCATTTGAAGTTTGACACATAAGATCTGAAAAACAAAAGCCTGCCAAGATCTGGGGTGTGGAAAGAGGATCTCGACAGCTCTTTTTGGATTCGACAAAATCGAATACACATAGTGAGAAACAAACAAGGGAAGGACATGGTGATGATTCAATTTGTAGAAAATTGGGGACAGTCCAATGAACACGTTTTCACTTTTGTTACCTTCAAGTTTGGTACAAAATAATGGTACTATTTTGGAGCCATTTCAATTTTAAAAGTGAAAATTACAAAAGTTGTGTCCTGGGAAATCTTTCTCCTTTTTGAAAGTTCCTCGAAATTTGATTTTGATTTAAAGTTCCTTTAACTCTTTCAACGTTTTCAAGGAAGTGGGTCACACCTTTGTCTGAACTAGGGTGGAAATGGGATGAGCTTTTTCATGTTTCCTTCCGACCAGTATCCTTCATGTCCCGTCCCTTCCCCATAGGAAGCGTTTGAGATTAAGATAAACGAGTTTACACGATGGGTTTGGAAGGTTCGGACGGATTCACATATGATTTTATCTTACCCACTAATAGGAAATATTTGAGATTAAGATAAATAAGTTTACAACAGATTTGAAAAGTTTTTAAAAACCCGAGATGAGTTCGAGGAAGTTCAAGTATGACTTTGTTTTACCTTTAATGGGAAATATTTTAGATAAAAATAGATGAATTTTGTAAGTTTTTAAAACTCAGGATGGGTTCAAGATGGGTTTAAATTTGATTTTATTTTATCCCTACCAAAAATTATTTTAGCTTCTTTTTTTTTTTTTTCATTTTTTTACTTTTTAAACATAAATAAAATATTACTTTTTTAAAAAATAAATTATAAATATTTATAATATATTTTTATTTATAAATCCTATTTATTTTTAATAAAATTTAAAATTTTAAAAAAGAAGAAAATAAAAAAATGTTGAAAATTTTAAAAAAGGTAGGACAAATATAAAAATTTTCTATACTCACGTAACTCACCATACCTTGCCCCACTCATTTAATTTATTATTATTTTTTAGGAATTTATGAAAATATATATAAATAAATGGAACAAGATTGAGATGAAGCAATCTTACGTAGGAATGACAATTTCACGGGTCAATCGGATCACTCGCCCCTATTGGGACGGGTATGGGATAAATTAATCGGGTATGAGACGGGTATGGGATAGTTTGTGAAACCCGAATTGGGTTCGGGGCGGGTATGGGTTTGTAGTTACTCGCCCCGCCCCAACCCGAAATTATAATTGCCAACCGAGGGTTTGAATCTGATTATGATCTAATATGATCTAGTGAGTAAGAAGAGAAACGGGGTTTGGGGAAGATGAAGAGTCAGTTGCTCAACCTATGTCCTCTACGACGGCTTTTTCCTTTACTACAACCACTACCAGCACCAGGGCTTTGCCATTGTCGCCGGCGTCATCCTCGAAATCGGAGCAAGACTACTTTGGGCGGGGCAGGGAGCTATCATGACATCATACCCCCCGTCGGGGAGGAAGGGTTCATACATATCGCTATTTTGGAGCATCTTCAATATGGGGGGCGTCATTTGCGAGCTCATCCCCTTCATTCTGAACTACAATCGGAGCGAGGCTATGTCCGTGAATGACGGTACTTACATTTGGTTCATGTGCTTCATGTTTGCCGGCATCGTCCTCACGCTAGCGATCCTGCATCCGAGCAGCGTGGTTCGGGACGACAGCAGCCACTGTACCAACATCAAGTACTCCAATGTGTCGACGGAGGCCGTCGAGATTCTGAAGTTGTTCTGGAATTAGAAGATGTTGTTGATGGTCCCGGCAGCATGGGCCAGCACCCGACCCCGCCCCGCCTTGAGAGATACGGGGATGGGATCCCATTAACCCACCCCGCCCCGGGTATGGGACGGGGATGGGAAATAGATTTATATAATTGGGACGAGAATGGGGCAGGAGTGGTCCCGCCCAAACCCGCCCCATTGTCAATCCTAATCTTATGATCAAACAAAATATGAAGAAATTACTTTTCTTAATATTCTTTTTCTTTCCACGGCATACAACCAAGTATAGCAGTAGGTTTTCGTAGCATAAAACCAAATATGACAAGAAGGAAAAGTTTGGTTAAATATATATATATATATATATATATATATATATGATTTTGTTTTGACTGTGGTCATTTCCAGCAATTGTTTTATGAATCCAAGAAGCTTCTTAGAAAATACTGTATGAAAAGTTATGTTAGATTTTACATATCATTTGAATGGGATCTTTGCCCACTATAGACTTAAAAGAAAAGGACATAATATGCCACCAAGAAAAGTAGCAAGGCATGGGTTCACAAAATCCTTCATGAGATTTTGGTGGGGGCACAACCACATTCCCCGCTGGCTTCATCCTTACATGTTTCCTTTTTTTTTTTTTTAATTATGGAATCATGTAAAAATAAATAAATAACCACTTATGCATATCTCCTAAATAATAATATAACATCCAAATATATATATAATCCATTTACTAAGGGTGCAAGTTCGGGGTTAGCAAACTCAACCTAATGTTTGGGTAAATTTGAGTAAATATTTTTAAAACTTGGATTGAACTTAAGTTAAATTTTTTCAATCTAAACTCAATTTTGATTGGACTCAAACTAAAGTTCAAACAATCCGAAAATAACCCGAATCAAATTTAATGTTTTTATGATATTTATAATATTTATTATTTTGTATAATAATATATATTTTCTTTCTAGATTTTAAAGAAAAAATCAAATTATAATTATATCATATATTTTTTCATTTTTTTAAAAAGATACATAAGTATATTATACTTTTTTTTTAATTGTTATCTTGAAGTTTTGTTTTATTTATTATTTAAATTTTGGAATAAATATATAGATTTTTTTTTTTTTTTAAAAGCTAATGAATAAATTTTAAGTCATGCTACCCAATCAATCTGACTAACCCAAGTCTAACCCAATGAACTTGAGTTTAACCTGATCAACCTAATAACTAAAAGTTGGGTTGATTTTTCTTAATTTAAGTTAGGCTCAAGTTAGCCATCAACGGGCCCAAGTTTTAGCCTTATCAATTACCATGAATTAACACTCGTAAATATTAGAAAAAAATAAATAAATTAAGATCATAAATATAATGAGTTTCACATAATTAATTATATACTTTGTTTTAGGATAAGGGAAATTCATTAGATTCAAAATAGATCATTACATTCAAGCTTATTATAAAAATGTTAATTTAGAGACTTTCATAAATTTTTAAAATTTCTATATAAATGTTTTTCTAATTTTTTTTTTAATTATTTAGTATGTATACATATAGAAAAATAAATAAACAAATTACCTATGTTGTACATTTTCAAGGTAACCTTCATATTTTCCGGCATTTTCCCTCAATTTTTCTAAATCAAATATAGGATATTTATTTTTAAAATCCTTGACCAAATAAAGGATATGATATTTATGAAAGTCTATCAATTAAAAGTCGTATTTTTTTAGAAATGTTATAAAATTTGGCTTCGAAGATTTTCTTCTATAAATAAACAATAAAAAATATAAATTTATGAAAGTACCATGCTTATTGCTTTTTCATTTGCAATGCAATTTTTAAAAAAAATAAAAATAAGAAAAAATAATTTCATTTGAAGAGCCTAATGGTGGATTGGCAGGTGATGGGATCATGGGATCCCCAAGCTGGAGATGAATGTGTAGGGGAGCCCTTGGAAGTGCCCTAATCTCACATTTTTAGAATAATCTGCAATCTTCAACTTTAGTCAAAAGGCCTTTGGACATTTTCTAGTGGCCCAAACAGTGAGCCTATGGTCAATCAAATATATGGTCAGAAAGTCTCGTTTGGTTTTTTCCAAACATGTTAATAACATAATAAAGACAATTCATTGCTGTTCACTGGCTGAAAAATCAACCCAGCAGATCTTCAAGATTCTGGATGAAATCTCTCAGATCTTGCTCTCATTATAGCCACAAGACGGGTTCAGATATAAACCCACAAACCCCATCTCCAAACCATCTCCATTCACCTCTCTCATTCTCTCTTTTCTTCATCTGCATACTCCTCCTTTGCCATGGGTATTGCTGCAGAGACACAGTTTCATGTTCTGGCTGTTGATGACAGCCTCATAGATAGAAAACTGATTGAAAAGCTCCTCAAAACCTCTTCTTTTCAAGGTATGTTGCTATGAAGACTGATTAATGTCTCCTCTTTCTTTTGATTTTTATTTTGGGGTTTTGATTGTTGGTTTTTGTGGGTTTTTTTGGACAGTTACTGCTGTGGATTCTGGGAGTAAGGCTCTGGAATTTCTGGGTTTGCAAGAGGAAGAGCAGAGAAATCATCATCCCCAAGTATGATTTTCTCACTGATTTTCTTCTATTCATTCCTTTTCTTTTTCTGGGGTTTTAGAATAGATGTTTATTTTTTTTTCTTTTCCTTTTTGCTATGGCAGGAAACGGAAGTAAATCTAATTATTACTGATTATTCCATGCCTGGAATGACTGGCTATGATCTCCTCAGAAAGATCAAGGTATCTTCATTTGCCCAATTGTTACATTTCAGATCTTATTCTTTCATTCCAATATACTCAGAACAATTAATGAAAATCTAAATGAATGTGATTCTGCAGGAGTCTTCATCTCTGAAAGACATACCAGTTGTGATCATGTCCTCTGAGAACATCCCTTCAAGGATTAACAGGTGAGAAAACTACTTAAAGATTCTGGAATTGAATTTTCTCATCCAAAAGAAAATGAAATTTAGTTGAATCAATTTCTGATGTGAGAATGTATGTTTAATGGGTATTGATCAGATGTTTGGAAGAAGGAGCAGAAGATTTCTTCCTGAAACCTGTTCAGTTATCAGATGTGAACAAGCTTAGGCCACATCTACTCGGATCCAGAACCCTTTTGGAGATTTGAATTTTGAATCAAATTTGGATTTTCAATCTTAAAAAAAAAGGGGTTGAAGTTTGATCTCCTATGAATTTTAAATCTGGGATCAAGTACAGATATTTTGGTGATCTGAATCTCCAAGGTTGGCAGATTTGAAGAAGCTTTGAAGTCACAAAGATTGGAAAATCTTGCGGATTCTTGTAGAAGATCAGAGGAGAATTTGATCTCCATAAAGAATTTGAAGACTTGAACAAGGTGGAGAAATTTTGAAGAACTTGGAAGAGATATTGAGGATCTTGGGGATGAAAAAGATTTGAATCCTCCAAAGATCTTGAAGAAATTTGAAAAAGAAGAAGATTTTGAACTTCCGCATTTTCCCTTAGATTGAATTTAATTTATGTACGTATTTTTTTTTGGGCCCTATGAACTATTTTGATAAAAATTAAAGTAATCAATCAATTGAATTATGATATAAATTGTATATAGAAATTTGTGACATCACAATTATGGTTATTACAAATAACATAGCTTTGAGGAAAATACTAAGTACCATAGTATTTACCAAAGTCTAAATTGTATTGTTGAATATATATACGATAAAATTTAGGTTGTACAAGAAAAGTACAAATATAACTAGACTTGAAAATTATAAATTGGACATTATATGATTGATGATGCTTTTTCGATTCCTATAAAAAATAAAAATATCCTTCAATACCTTAGACCGTAACTTTGGTAACTTATTTTTCTCTTAAATTCTTGCCTTAAATGTATCACTAGTACAAGGAGACTCATACCATTTTTTTCCATTTCATTTAAGTAATAGCTATATTGAAGGCCTTCTCCTACTTTGCCATCAAAACATTTGTTGGTCCCATATAAAAAACATAGTCACCTCAACTTCGAGTTTTAAGTTCTTGTATTCAAATTGAGATTTGCGACACTATCCCACTTGGTAACATAAATTGAACATGATTATTGTCCAAATGTAACTATGATTAACCGAGGTAGCACTATATTTGAATTTTTCATTTCATTACGAGCACGATGTTCTGGTCTCTTGGGACATATGTGGAGTTAAACTTAAGACACATTCTATCAAGAACCAACTTTGATATGATTGATCAATGCCCTAACGTCATATTCATTGTCTCGTACAAACATATAGTGTGGTTTGTCTCTGGACATAAGTGGTCACATTATACACACTTTCTATTAAGAATGGACTTTCATATCATTCCTCATGTTCTATTGCTTATGAGTTGGAAGGCTTCAAAACATAAACATGTATTATAAAGAAGTCACTCTCTTATTTAATATCCAAAAAACTTCACCCATTAATTGACCTAAATAGTCTTTTTCAAAGCAATGT
This sequence comes from Vitis riparia, assembly GCF_004353265.1. NCBI lineage: Eukaryota > Viridiplantae > Streptophyta > Magnoliopsida > Vitales > Vitaceae > Vitis > Vitis riparia. The sequence continues at coordinate 5,590,078 of NC_048443.1, forward strand.
TAAGAACAAAGTTGTTGAACCAAGTAAAAACTAAATTACATAAAACACTCTATTTAGAACCAGTTTGACAGTGTTTTTTAATCCCCTTAAAAAATAAAAACTTCAAATATTCTTGAAATACCCATATTATTTCCCACTATCCTTCCTTTGTTTCTCGCTACCTTTTTTTTCCCCTTTCACTCTCTTTAATTTTTTATGAAAAACTTTCACCAACAAGCCAACCACCAAAGAATTAATATCCAAAAAATAATTTTGAGATTTTATACAATCTCATCGAAAATTACTGCAAGCTTATCATGCAGTAAGTTCACTGACATTAATTTCTATTTTTTCATATACTTTATATTGTTTCAATTTTCATAATCATAAAAGTAATTTTTTGAGATTTTTTAATAATATAAATGTTTATATATTTTTGTCTAATAAAAGTTTTTAGTTTATTATAATATTTTCTTTTTGTAATGAATGTTCATTTTAGTAATTTATTAATATTAAAAGTGGTTTTATATTTATGCAACATATTGTCAAAAGTACTATTGAAATCATTTTTTTAAATTAAAAAAAAAAACGTTTTTCATAAAAGTACCGTAGAAGAAAACACTTTTTAGTAAAAACACTTTTAATAAAAACACCCTTAAACGCGGATAATTACATAAACCATTATAGAATTAAATAATTCACCAAAATTTTTAGATTACATTTTTTTCTATATTTCATACTTCTTACAATGAATACCAAACAAAATCAAATTACAATCAACCAACCATCTTCCCTTGCGGTCAATGAGCTTCAAGACACCCAATTCACACAAATGAATAAATAAAACCATTTCAAAATACCCACATCAAAATGAGAAATTTTTTTTGAAAATTTGAAAAATTACAATTAAATTAAGCATGAACCACGAGGCCTAATCAGCCATGGAAGTGTATGGGGGTCATCTTACAAGTCCTGATCAAAAGGCCACTGGAAAATCGATGCGACCCTTATCCAATCCAAGAGCCACTCAAATATTATATTATGAAGATGGGAAGTGGGAAGCATTATTCCTCTACCTGTATATCTTTCTCAATCGTCCTTACTTATTTCTATTATCATTAGCTTTGAAGGATAGTGCTGTCAATAAACCATTCTCTAATGAATGTAAGATCTATAAATAAATTTTGAAAATAAAATCAGTAAATTCACTTCAAATAAAATTTTAAAAATTGTACAAAATATAAATAAATTATTTGATGAATGTAAAAAAAAAAAAAAATATTTATGTTCATTACTTTTGAATATGATGATATTACACAATCAACCAAAGCTAAAAATGTAAAGTATATAAAAGATATATGCTTTTCCTTCTTTAATTATAAACTGACTAATTTGAGAAGGACCATATACCAATTCTTCAATTGTTGGTATGGCAAGTCCTGGTAGGCTCCTGCAAGGCATTGAGCTATCAAATAAATATGTATATATATGAGAAAGGAACACAAGACCTATTTGTTGGGGAAGAGCTACATGTTTGACCATTATCATCATTTTAATATACGAATGACCGTGTAGTTTCAGGGAAAGAGGCATGAATGAAGCCAATATTTCCTAATTCCACATGAATAAAAATTATGAAATTTTGGTGATGGATGCATGTGTGTAAGGGCTCTTGTAAGTGCCCTCAACTCAATTTTTTAAAGCAAGTTGTACCCTTAAACACTATTCAAAAGACCCTTGGACACCTTCTGGTAGCTCAAGCAGTTGGCCAAAGGTCAATGAACATCCTCAAGATTCTGGATGAAGTCTCTCAGATCGTGCTCTCATTATAGCCAGAAAGGTTCACTTATAAACCCACAAACTCCATCTCCCACCCATGTGCATTCATCTCTCATTTTCTCTTTTCTTTCATCTTCGACATACTTCTTTTTGCTGGCCTTTTTTGGGTGCAACAAGGCAATGGGTATGGCTGCAGAGTCGCACTTTCATGTTCTAGCTGTTGATGACAGCCTCATTGATAGAAAATGGATTGAGAAACTCCTCAAAACCTCTTCTTTTCAAGGTATGTTGATAAGATGATCGAATTTTTCTTTCTTTCTTTCTTTCTTTCTTTTTTTCATTTTTTTTTTTGGGGGTTTTGATTATTCAATTTTTTTTTTTTTGGTGGGTTTTTTGGACAGTTACTGTTGTAGATTCTGTGAGTAAAGCTCTTGAATTCCTGGGTGTGCAAGAGGCAGAACAGGAAAGGAAAGTCAATTTAATTATTACAGATTATTCTATGCCTGGAATGACTGGCTATGATCTCCTCAGAAAGATCAAGGTATCTTCATTTGCCCAATGATTAGATTTCAGCATCTTATTTTTTTCACGCCAAGTTAGTCCCAACAATTAATTAGAATTCAAAATGAATCTGCGGGAGTCAACATCTCTTAAAGACATCCCAGTTGTGATCATGTCCTCTGAGAATATCCCTTCTAGGATTAACAGGTGAGAACATAATTGAAGATTTGTCCACACCCTTTTGATACAATTGAATTCTTCACATTCAGAATAAATGAATGGCTCGTTGATTCACTTTCTGATCTGAGAATGGTTAATGGGTATTGACCAGATGTCTAGAAGGAGCAGAAGATTTCTTCCTGAAACCTGTTCAATTATCTGATGTGAACAAGCTTAGACCCCACCTACTTGGATGGAGGACACTTGTAGAGATTTGAAGTTTGAAGCTTCACAAAAATGCTGGAAATTTGAATGTCGAATCTTCACAAAAACCATAATTAATCAAGGGTTTGAGTCTTGATCTCAAGTGGAAGATGGAAATCCTTGTAAGTTTCTATTCCTTTGAGTGGGTGGTTTCACCTAACATGGGGTCACAATCGAGAGTCTTATTGGGCCATTCTTAAGGCTAGCTCCTAAGACCACATGGTGCTCTACCAACGAAAGAGTGTTGATGTGCTACATTCGCCTCTCAATAAGTGCCACATCTCTTCAATCAGGAATTGTCCCTCCACAAATATAGTCCACTTCCACTCCGGGCTTTTTTAACTTTTGCGGCAATTTTAAAAAATTATAATTAAAAAATGGTAGTTTTGAAAATATTGACAGATTTACGGCAGTTTTGGCCACGTGGAAGGTGTCTTTTGAAGAGACACCTTCCACAATTTTCAAAATCATGAAAGAATTGAATTTAAGCTAAAGGTGTCTCTTGAAGAGACACCTTCTACAATTCCAGAAAATTTGATTTATATTAAAGGTGTCTCTTGAAAAAACACTTTCGACGTGGTAAAAAATCCAATATGCATTAAAGGTGTCTTTTGAAGAGACACTTTCCACGTGGCAAAAAATCCAATATTCATTAAAGGTGTCTCTTGAAGAGACACTTTCCACAATTTGAAAATTTTGAATGTCTTATAAATTTGATTTTAAAGCTAAAGATGTCTCTTGAAGAGACACCTTCTACAATTCCTAAAAATTTTAATTTATACCAAAGGTGTCTCTTGAAGAGACACCTTTTAGAATTCCAAAAAATTATATTTATACTAAATATGTCTCTTGGAAAGACACTTTACACAATTCCACAAAATCCAATATGTATTTTATTTGTGGAAATGATTTTAAAGCTAAAGATGTCTCTCTTTAATGTATGAAAATTGTGGAAAGTGTCTCTTGAAGAGACACTTTTAGTATAAACCCAATTTTTTTAAAATAATAGAAGGTGTCTCTTGAAGAGACACCTTCAATATAATTCCATTTTTTGGGAATTGTGAAATGTGTCTCTTGATACCTTCCGCAATTTTAAAAATATTGAGTTTATACTGAAAGTGCTTGTTTAAAAGACACTTTCCACAATTTCCATTCAAACAGTGGAAAATTTTGAATTTATGCTGAAGGTGTCTCTTGAAGAGACACCTTCCATAATAACAAAAAACTGAAATTATATTCGGACGCCTTTCATCATTTTTAAAAAATTGGGTTTATACTGAAAGTGTCTCTTGAAGAGACACTTTCAACAATTTTTCAGTGAAAAAAAAGATAGTATTTTTTATTTTTTATTTTAACAAATAAAAAGTGAAGAATCTCTTTGAATTTAAATTTGAATTTCAATTTCAATTTTAATTATTGCAGGTACTAATCTAATCAGGTTATTATTTTTTTATTTTGTTGCAACCCCCGTTTCATTCCCAAGTTTTTGCAATCCCCGTTTGATTCCTAAGAAAATCCATCCCCCATTTGCTTTCCGGGAAAGTCCATGCAAAACCCCTAAAAAAACAAACAAAAAAATGTTTTTTTTTTTGCTCCATGCTTTTTGGATCTGTCCAGGGGTCTCTTTGCTTTTGTGCCATTGGATTTAAATTTCACAAACCCTCCACGATTTTTGAGCCACGCTGAAAAACACAACCTTTCCCCTCAAATCATGATCACAAAGCTTTTCCCTCAAATCATGATCAGATTACGCTGAAAAAATTGGACAGATACCCTGTGCACGGGCTGGACTGGTAGGAAATATTGGACAGATACCCTGTGCGCGGGCTGGACTGGTAGGAAATATTGGGAATTTTTTTTTTTCAACTTTCCCACACTTTCTTGGCAACCAAACAGAATCACAACAAGCCGAACCACAAAAAAATTAAAACTTTCTCCATTATTTTTAGTCTACTTGGTTTCATTGTAAAAAAAAACAAAAACTTTATTTTTTTTACAACTTTCCCACACTTTCTCGGTGACCAAACACAACCACACCACCAAATATAACCACAAAACTTACAGAAAACACCGGGGGCAATGGTTTCTCAGATCTGCACTTCACTTCCCTCCTATTGGTGTTGAGGCAAGGATCTCCACCTCATGATCAACGTGCGGGATAGTGGGTTTTCGGGCAGAAGAGGTTTGATGCAGAGAAGAAAAATGGGAAGGGAAGAGAAGAAAAACGAGAAGGGAAATGAAAAGGGGGGAATGGGTTTTTATATCTCATCCGACGTGTTATCCTACGTGTTCAAAAGTGCCGTAGAATTGGAATTATTTTCCAAACTATGGTATTTTAAATATTATTTTTTTTAAAAGCAGTATATTTATCAAGAATCCCTTCCACTCCATGGTGGTTTAGTGTGGGCTTAAAAAGTAGACGCATCCTCATCATGCATGAATCGGTCTTACCAAGGCTTCACTCGGTGCTTCCACGTGCTTATTAGGATATGCCTCTCAATGAGTCATGGTTGTTTGGGACAATGATTTTAGAGATTTAAATTTTGGTACTTAAACATAGAAGAATCAAAGGAGCCTCATGTAAACGGAATCTCGCTTATGAATTATCATCCAAACTCCAATCTCATTTAGGGGTACCATCAAGAGAAAATCAAATATGTCACACTCATGTGATAGCATTCACACTACAACCTCATCAAGAATTAAAACAAGCTAATCAAGACCCTTAGCTAACTACCCTCATAAGAGCTAATGTCCTGAGGTTACTATCATCAGCTTACTGTTTGTTGTAATTATCTCTTATAAACCATATGTGATTCATTTGATGTAAAGGTAATTGTATATACAACCCTATAAATGGACCTTTGTTCATTTTCATTATACCTTATTATTAAACTTCCAATCAAACTTCTCCATTTTCCATAACACCTTTAACCATTCAACATCAATCAAACTTCGTCACTAGTACTACTTGTAATTGAGGCATATGTTTTTAAGGATCGGGCCTTGGGAGCGGGCAAATGTGCACCCAAACCTCGCATAAAACCAAGAGAAACATAAATCAACATTAGAAATGTAGAAATGATCAATCTAGAATATCAAAATAAGATAAATTACTACTTTGTTAGGATCTTGTCTGCTCTATTAAAAGGAGTCCTAACTTGAGTGGTAGCAAATCTCACAATATGTGATTTTCCCTTAAACTTATTTATTATTCATAATTTTGTGCCTAAGTGTTGTAGATGAAACAAAAGCTTAGAGCTAGCAAAAAAGGCACAACACTCATGGCTAATTATCTAGTAGATATTCTGATTGTGGTTGGAAAATTAGTTCCAGATGATGAGCTTATCATGAAAATATATATAGTCTAAAAAGGAAAAAATTTCTTCACAATCATCGTTATTTTCTTGGAGATAGTAGTTCAATGAAGACTTTGACCTTTGTTCCTTTTCTAAATCAATATCTTCTTTTTCTTAGGAGAGAAATGAGGGTTTGTCTCTGAGAAGCTTTTAATATTCCTTCAAGGTCTTAGGTATAGCAAGTTGAGCTTGAATTTGTTGCTTTTTAATAAGAAACTGAGGCATATCCTCTAAGAGCCTGAGGAGGATTCTAAAAAAGTTTCTAAATAGTTTAAACTAAAGCGTTATTCTTCAATTCATCCCACTATTTTTATCTTCAAAGTTCTTCCTAGTGGAGGGAAAATTACTAAGGCTTCTTCAAAGTCCAAAAATTATGTCATCATTATTCCAAGGTATATGGACATGATGAAAAGTTTTATGATAATTTTGATCGAAAATAAAATAAATACTTATGCCATTTTATACTTTATCAAATCCAAAAAGCATACAAAATATTTTGTATCACACCATATCCAATAATTGAGTGTAATTATTAGCTTGAAATAATTATCATTTTTTATTGTTGCTCCTTCCTTTGAGTGGCCGGTTTTAAGGTTACCTCCAACCGGAAGAAATATAATCTTGGGACATAAGATTTCAAATTATTCTTATGAAATTTCAAACACTTTTGACTTGTTATTACACATTAAATCTATCATATATAGTTTGTGTTATTTGTTGTCGGTGTACTTGTATACTTGAGTAAAATAAAACATCGAATATAAAATTGTTTTTATACACTTTACTGTCTTGTTTGGCAATTTTTGAAAGCAATTTTATAAAATAGTTTTTCATAACATTTTTTTAAGACCATTTTCTCATGCGTTAGAGAACAAAAGTTTGTTTGAGAATTTGAAATGTTTTAAACTTAATTTTAATATTTTTAAATATGTTTTAAAAATAAATTTTATATCTAGTACTTTATTTTTTATCATTGTATAAATTTATATAATTCTTTTTAAAAAATAACTCTTAATAAATAAGTGAAAACAACTAAAATATATTTTTTGAAAATATCATATTTTTTGTTGTTAAAAATAAAAAATAAAAATAATTTTTTATTATCAAACATGTTTTATATATGTCCCTACATTTTTTACTACCGCCTTTGAAAACCAATGAAATTGAAAACACTCAATATACACAAATAAATAAATAAATAAAATCATTTCAAAACAACTTGCTGAAAATGTGGAAAAAGAGGGGGGCGGGCGGGAGGGCGGGGGAAATTACAAAATTATAATTAAATTAAAGCGTAGACCACCAGGCCTCATCAGCCATGGACGTGTATAGGAGTCATCTTACAAGCCTTAATCGAAAGGGCACTGAAAAACTGGTGTAACGCTTATTCGATCAAAGAGCCACTCAAATATTATATTATAAAGTGTAATTAAACTGAAATTTAAAAATAGATCATTGCAGATTCTCCACTTCACAAATCAATGGGAAGATGGCCAGATTCCTCTCTATCCGTCAGTCTTTTCTTAGGCATCTGTGCTTATTCCTATTATTATTAGTTTTGGAGGACACTGCTGTCACTAAACCATCTTTAATTATTGTAAGAATTATAAATAAATTTTAGAAATTTGTAAGATATTGGATGTAATAATATCACTCTTCAACCCAGGATGAATCATCCAAATAATAGCTTTTAGAATAAGTCCATGAGGTATGATATTATTATAAAATGTTTAGCTTATCTTCACTGAATACCAACCGATACTTTTTAGAAGAGATGATTAAACCCTAAATCAATAATTAATATTGGTCATGCGTCATATTAGGAAAAGAGTGCGATAATGTTATTTCGGTCCTCATAAGTCAAATTCACTTGTTTGGATAGGTTTTTCAGTTCTTATTTTTTTGGCTTCTTATCTCCATTTTAACAGACGAATCACTGTATACATGTAAGGGAATGAGACAAGAATCAAGCCAATATTTGCTAATACCACATGAATAAAACTTATGAAATTTTGGAGATACATGCATGTGTCAAAAGGGTTGCTGTAAGTGCATGCCCTCAACTCAATTTTTAAAGCAAGTGGTGCCCTTAAACTCTATTCAAAAGACCCTTGAACACTACCTCAAACAGTGAGCCAAAGGTCAATGAATACCCTCAAGATTCTGGATGATGTCTCGGGGATCATGCTCTCATTGTAGCCAGTTAGGCTCAGATATAAACCCACAAACACCATCTCCAACCCATGTGCATTCACCTCTCATTCTCTCTTTTCTTCATCTTCATACTTCTTTTTGCTGGCCTTTTTTGGGTGCAACAAGGCAATGGGTATGGCTGGAGAGTCACAGTTTCATGTTCTAGCTGTTGATGACAGCATCATAGATAGAAAATGGATTGAAAAGCTCCTCAAGACCTCTTCTTTTCAAGGTATGTTGATAGAAAGATTGATTTTTTTTTTCCTTTTTTTTTATTTAGTCTATTTATTCTATTTTTGCTGTTTTGATTATTGATTTTTTTTTTTTTTTTGTGGGTTTTTTGGACAGTTACTGTTGTAGATTCTGTGAGTAAAGCTCTTGAATTCCTGGGTTTGCAAAAGGCGGAACAAAGAAATCATCACCAAGTATGGTTTTCTCACTGAATTTCTTCAATTCATTCCTTTTATTTTCTGGGTGTTTTTTCAATAGATGTCTAATTATTTTTTTTTTTTTCCTTTTTGTTATGACAGGAAACGAAAGTAAATTTAATTATTACAGATTATTCTATGCCTGGAATGACAGGCTATGATCTCCTCAAAAAGATCAAGGTATCTTCATTTGCCTAATTATTGAATTTCAACATCTTATTATTTTACTCCAAGTCAGTCAGAACAGTTCATTAAAATTAAAATTTAAATAAACATGAATCTGCAGGAGTCTACATCTCTTAAAGGCATCCCAGTTGTGATCATGTCTTCTGAGAATATCCCTTCTAGGATTAACAGGTGAGAACATTATTGAAGATTGTCCACTTTTTCCTTTTTGATACAATTGAATTCTTCACATTCAAAACAAATCAATGGTTTGTTGATTCACTTTCTAATCTGAGAATGGTCAATGGGTATTGCTCAGATGTTTAGAAGAAGGAGCAGAAGATTTCTTCCTGAAACCTGTTCAATTATCTGATGTGAACAAGCTTAGACCCCACCTACTTGGATGGAGGACACTCGTAGAGATTTGAAGTTTCAAGCTTCACAAAAATGCTAGAAATTTGAATGTTGAATCTTCACAAAATCCCTAATTAATCAAGGGTTTGAGTCCTGATCACAAGTGGAAGATGGAAATCCTTGTAAGTTTCTTTTCCTCCGAGTGGGTGGTCGACTCGCCTAACATGGGGTCCCAATCGAGGGTCTTGGGTCGTTATCAAGGCTCCTAAGACCGTGTGCTGCTCTGCCAACGAAAGGGTATGTCGATGTGCTACATTCGCCTCTCGATGAGTGCCACAATCCCTTCAATCAGGATTTATCCCTCCTCAAATATAATCTACTTCCATCTCATGGTGGCTAGTGTGGGCTTAAGGAGTAGATGCATCGCAGTTATGCATATTTCAGTCCTACCAAGGCTTCACTTGATGCTTCCACGTGCTTATTGGGATTTACCTCTTAGTGAGTCTTGGTTGTTTGAGACAATGATTTTAGAGATTTAAATTTTGATGATTAAACATGGAAGAAGCAAAGGAGCCTCATGTAAAGGGAGTCTCACTTGTGAATTATCACCCAAACCCCAACCTCATTTAAGACTATTAAGAGAAAATTAAATATGTCAAACTCATACGGTATCATTGACACTACAACCTCATCAAGAATTGCCAAGAGGTAATCAAGACCCTGAGGTTACGACATACCATCATCAAAGCTAATGTCCTAAGGCTACTACCATCAACTCACTATCTGTTGTATTTGTCTCTTATAGACCCATTTGATGTAAATGTAATAGCATATACTACCCTATATATGGACCTTTGTTCATTTTCATTATGCCTTATTGATAAGCTTCCAATCAAACCTCTCTATTTTCTATAATACCTTTAACCATTCAACATCAATCAAACTTGATTGAAATAATCACTTGTTATGGGGATCACCAGTACTTCCTATAATTGGGGCTTATGGTTTTGAGGATCAAGTCTTGGGAGCAGGCAAATGTGCACCCGAGCCTCTCATAAAACCAAGAGAAACATAAATCAATATAAGAAATATAAAATTGATCAATCTAGAATATCAAATCTGAAAACAAGATGAATTACTCCTTTATTGGGCTCTTGTTTGCTCTATTAAAAGGACTCCTAACTTGAATGATAGCAAATCTCACAATATGTAATTTTCCCTTAAACTTATTTATTTTGTGCCTAAGTGTTATAGATGAAGCAAGAGCTTAGAGCAGGAAAGGCACTCATGGCTAATTTTTTGATAAGAGGAATGATTCCTTCATAGTTAAGATTCCCAGTAGATAGTAGTTAAATGGAGACTTTGCACTATATGTCTTTTCTGGATCAATATCGTCTTCTTCTTTTTGGGAGAGAAAGGAGAAATTGTCTTCAAGAAGTTTTTTATATTCCTACAAGGTCTTATCTACAACAAGTTGAGCTTGGATTTGTTGCTTTTTAATGAGCAACTAAGACATCCTCCAAGATTGGAGATTGAGAATGATTCTAAAGAAACATTCTAAACAATTGAAACTGAAGTGTCATTCTTCAATCCATCCCACCATTTTATCTTCAAAGTTCTTCCTAGTGAAGGAAAAATTGTTGAGGCTTCTTCAATAATAGTATAATCTTACTATATTATCCATGCTAAAGCAAGCTGAGTGAAAAATAATTTGAGGAAAAACTGAAAGTTCTATAGGAGAAACATGATTTTTTTGAATTTTTATTATCTTTCCAACGATATTTTAAAAACTTAACAATATTATAATCATTTTGATTGATACTAATTTTGTCAACTAGGATTACTAGCATGCTTGATTTAATGCCTCTCTTATTCAAAACAATAACTTTGGTCATTCATGAATGTTCTATTTCTGATCCAAATTTAAGTTGACCCTACCATGCAAGTTTGACAAGTAATGAAGCTATTTTGACCCAACCACAAAAATCAATCAATCTTAATGTGTTATTAAGAGGTTTATGATCAATTACAAGTCTAAGTATTCATCTTTCCTATTCTGTTTGTTTTTTAACATAAAAGCATAACTCTAAGAAGATTTATACTTTCTCATTAATTTCTTATTAAGAAGTTCTTGAATTTTCTTTTTGCAATATTTAATAATTCATGATTAATTTAAATTGGTCTTGAATTGGTAGGAGTACCTTTTTTCCTAAACTTTGGATTATTGGGTAATTCTACTTCAAGCAGATTCCTATGCCAAAATGCATTAGGGAATTTTGAACAAACTTCTTTAACCAATTTTTCTTTGAATAGTTGGATGATTTTTTTACTCTTCTTAATATTTAATTGATCCTCAGTTCTCTTATAATTAACTTATTGGATTAAAAAGTTAATATAGTTATCCTTAGTCATAATCCTTTTAAAAATGGTTGTGGATTTTCATTCATTCAAGTTTCTCATAAGTAAATTCAAAAAAGAATCTCTCCCTATTTAGGAGTTATATTCTTGTACCTTGACTATTTATTCTTGTGATAAGGTGGATAGTGTTTAAAAAAGGGTAACCTGAAGTGAATATGATTATATTTTAAATGTAATTATGGTCATTGTGAGTAAGGCCACATCTAAATTCTTACTACTACAATCATGAAGCCAATTACATCTCTTACATTATATAAAAACTAAAAAGAAAAAGAAAGAAAAGGAGGACACTTCTGAATAGGTAAATTTTGATTCTCATTGTTAATATTATTAAGGTTTTCTAATTTGGTTTTTATGAATATGATAGCTAGAGGAAATGAAAATTTGATATTAATAAATACTTTTATACAATTTTATAGTCTAAAGCTACAAAGAAATATTATTGTGCTTTAGAGTTGTGATTTGTTTTATGTCTTTTCAACTTTAAGTCATAAGTAAGTTATTTTATATATTGTCATAATACGAAACTATGTGAAAAACATATCTGTATCTCCTCATAATAAATAGCTACAAATTACTGCATAATTTATAATAGTTAGATGCATTTGAAAGTGTACTTGCCCATTCTCCAATTCGCATATCAATGGGGGAGATGGCGAGACTCTGAAAACTATTATTCCTCTCTATCTGTATAGCTTTCTTGAGTCTTTTCTATCATTAATGAGTGTAAGAATTATAAATAAATTAAAAAAAATATATCTATTATATCTATAAGATATTCGGAAATCGATTATCCAAATAATGGCTTTTAGAACAATCCTATAATATTATTATAACATGTTTAACCTATCTTCATTGAATTACTAGATGCTTTTCCTATAAGGTGATTAAACCTATCCAATAACTAATATCCGTCAAAGACGCATTATGTTGGGGAAAAGAGCATAATAATTTTGTTTTGATGCTCTAAGTTAAACTTGTTTGTTTAGATAAAAAATTTATTTCGAAAAATAGAAAATAAAATAATTTTTATATAAAATATAAAAAAAATTAAGAGTTTTTAAAAAAGATAATGATTTTTAAAATTTGAAGTATTGAAAATCTTTAATTATTAGGTATTTTAAAAAAATTATATAAAAATTACTATATTTTATGTAAAAATTACTATTATTTTATATTTTAAACAAAAAAATTTTAAAAGTATTCAAATGAGTACTAAATTATCTTCAAATTAAATACAAAATATAAAAACATAAATTGATAAATGTAAAACATTTTACAATTTTATAATTTTGGAATAATTTATATATATATATATACTATCTTTTATGTAAATTACTTTTGAATATGATGATGTGCAACAATTAATCAAATCTAAAAAAATATATAAAAGTATATCAAACATAGTTTTCTTTCTATAATATAAACTAACTAGTTTGAGAAGGTTCATGTACCAATTCTACAATTTTTTGTTATGGCAAGACCTCGTAGGCATTTTCATAGGAGATAAAGGTCAAAGCATTGAAGATTTTGATCCATAATTTAAACAATCACAAAAGTCTAAGTGAAATCAATCTCTCTCTCTCTCTCTCTCTCTCTCTCTCTCTCTCTCTCTCTCTTGTGAGGGTACATCTCTATATCTATTTTAATATGCGAATCAGAGTATACCTTTCAGGGAAAGAGAGACATGAACCGAGCCAGTATTTGCTAATTCCACATGGCTAAAAATTATGAAATTTTGGAGACCCGTGCATTTGTGTAAGGGTTATTGTAAGTGCCCTCAACTCAATTTTTTAAAGCAAGTTGTGCCCTTAAAGACTATTCAAAAGACCCTTGGACACCTTCTGCTAGCTCAAACAGTGAGCCAAAGGTCAACGAATATCCTCATGATTCTGTATGATATATACATATCTTTTATGTGAATTACTTCTAAATATGATGATGTGCAACAATTAACCGAAGCTAAAACAAATATATAAAGCATATAAAACATAGTTTTCTTCCTATAAATATAAACTAACTACTTTGAGAAGGTTCATATACCAATTCTACAATTTTTTGTTGTGGCAAGACCCCGTAGGCTCTGGCAGGCATTTCCATGGTGAGATAAAGGTCAAAGCATTAAATATTGTGATCCATTATTTAAACAATCAGAAAAGTCTCTCTCTCTCTCTCTCCCTCTAATTTTCTTTGTGAGGATAAATGATGCATTGGAATCTTACAAAGAATAGACAGTGACGGTTTGTTGGGGAAGAACAGCATATTTGACCACTATATCCATTTTAATATACGAATCACTGTATACATTTCAGGGAAAGAGACTTCAAGCCGGCCAATATTTGCTAATTCCACATGAATAAAAATTATGAAATTTTGGAGACACATGCATGCATGTGTATAAGAGTTATTGTAAGTGCCCCTCAACTCAATTTTTTAAAGCAAGTTGTACCCTTAAACACTATTCAAAAGACCCTTGGACACCTTCTGCTAGCTCAAACAGCGGGCCAAAGGTCAATGAATATCCTCATGATTCTGTATGATATATCTCGGATCGTGCTCTCCTCATAGCCAGATAGGTTCACTTATAAACCCACAAACACCCATCTCCAACCCATGTGCTTTCACCTCCCATTCTCTCTTTTCTTCATCTTCATACTTCTTTTTGCTGGCCTTTTCTTGGTGCAACAAGGCAATGGGTATGGCTGCAGAGTCACAGTTTCATGTTCTAGCTGTTGATGACAGCCTCGTAGATAGAAAGTGGATTGAAAAGATCCTCAAAACCTCTTCTTTTCAAGGTATGTTCATAAGAAGATTGAATTTTTTTCTCTTTCCTCTTATTATCCTATTTTTGGGGTTTTGATTGTTGATTTTTTGTGGGTTTTTTTGGACAGTTACTGTTGTAGATTCCGTGAGTAAAGCTCTTGAATTCCTGGGTTTGCAAGAGGCAGAACAGGAAAGAAAAGTCAATTTAATTATAACAGATTATTCTATGCCTGGAATGACTGGCTATGATCTCCTCAGAAAGATCAAGGTATCTTCATTTGCCTAATTACTGAATTTCAACATCTTATTATTTTACTCCAAGTTAGTCAGAACAGTTCATTAAAATTTAAATTAACATGAATCTGCAGGAGTCTACATCTCTTAAAGACATCCCAGTTGTGATCATGTCCTCTGAGAATATTCCTTCTAGGATTAACAGGTAAGAACAATATTGAAGACTTATCCATTTTTTCCTTCTGATACAATTCAATTCCTCACATTAGAAAGAAATGAAAGTTAGTTGATTCACTTTCTAATATGAGAATGGTTAATGGGTATTGATCAGATGTCTAGAAGAGGGAGCAGAAGATTTCTTCCTGAAACCTGTTCAATTATCTGATGTGAACAAGCTTAGACCCCACCTACTTGGATGGAGGACACTTGTGGAGATTTGAAGTTTAAAGCATCACAAAAATGCTGGAAATTTGAATGTTGAATCTTCACAAAACCCTAATCAATCAGGGGTACTTTGAATCTTGATCTCAAGTGGAAGATGGATGTTTGGGACAATGATTTTAGAGATTTGAATTTTGAAGCTTGAACATGGAAGAAGCAAAGGAGCCTCATGGAAAGGGTGCAGTCTCAGTTGTGAAGTATCACCCAAACTCCAACCTCATCTTGAATTGCCAAGACCTAATCAAACCTTTAGGTAACTAACATCATCAGAGCTAGTCAGATACCCTAAGGCTACTACCATCATCAGATCTCTTATGAGCCATATGTGACTCATTAGATGTAAAATCTCATGTGATGTAATGTAATTGTATATACAACTCTACAAATGGACCTTTGTTCATTTTCATTAAGCCTTATCATTAAGCTTCCAATCAAACCTCTCCTTTTTCCAATACCTTTAGCTGCTCAACATTCTTCTTATTGTACTACGAACTTCACCCCTCCATAATTGTTACTAGAACTAAGATCTATTTGATCTGTTCAGGATGTAAGTATATGGGAAAGTCACAAATTGCCATTTCCATATTTGACTCATTCCATCCCTCCAGAATTGGGTGCTTCACCCCTCTTGTCCATCAAGGAGTATCAATACTACATCCATTTCTAGGATGAGTACTATACTTGGTATGCCAATATTTTGTACAACATAGGCTTCTTTTCCTTGGCCCATTGTGAGCGCCATATCACCTATACATGTTAGCACTCTCATTGCCAACTTCTATACTTCCCCTTAAGCTTAGTGCAGCTAGGGAAACAACACTAAGCCTATTTTTTAATCTACCAGAATGAGTTGTTGATGCAACTTGATCAAAGGAAGGGACAAGTTGAACTTGCAGCTTCTTAGACATCAATTTTTCTTTAACAAAATACAAGCTTAGCTGCATATGTTTGGTTCTTGAATGCAATGCTGGATTGGCTAATAGTGAAACTAAGATAAATTTCTCGCACCATACCAAAGAAGGCTTTGAAGACCGTAAAATTTACCCTTCTGCCTCAGTAGAGGGCCTAGACACAGTTTGATTAGCTTTGCTCAATCCCACAAGTTTTGAATAGACTTCTCTTAACTTAGATGCGAGCTGCCATCATTGAACTTTGAACTTCAAATCAATGGGGCCAATGGGTCAAAATTGTCGTGCTAGTAGGCTTAAGTTCGCCCTAGCTCGACCTGCCTAAGTGGGCTTGGACCAAGCAAGGTTAGGTAGTAGGCCTGACCCATTAGAGCTCTAGCAAAGCCTCTTACTCCTCGAGCCGAGCCCCATAGGCATTCTATGCTGTCACGAATCTCCTTATGTTTCCACCTTTTTAATCATAAGATAAGATGAAAATCAACATAGCAGTCAATATTCAATAACTGAAATTAATTTTTAAAAAATCAATGGTTGAAATTATGAGGATAATTGTTTATGATGCAACCTAGGATAAAAGGAAACACCTATTAGTGGGCCTCGTACCATCAACAACAACAAGAATAGTAATGTTCATGCTAAAGATACAAATTTTAGGAAAATTATTGTTACCCATATTAAAAGAAAATTCATTTTTTACGTCAAATAATTGATTTTTTAATAAATTATGGTTTCAAAAATACTTTATAAATTTCAAAAGAAACATTTGAATATTTGATAAACTTAATTATTAAATTGTTGTGAGCATTTTTATTGATCAAAATAGAAAAATTAAAATTTTAATCAATTTTCTTCATTTGTATGTAATAGATATTATATCATGTAAAAATTAATTCTTATGTAATAATAATTTTTTATTGTGTATTTTAGAATATGTATTACTAGATATAAACCCTTACATGTATTATACATAAATATCGGGAATTTTTTACCTAACATTTAGAGTCTGTTTTGTAGTGATTTTGTAAAACATTTTTAGCCTAAAAAAATGTTTTTGAAAAAAAAAATAAGTATTAAATAAATTTTAGGAAATACTTTTAAAAATATGAAAAATCACTTTTAATATTGAAAAATTACTTAGGAGTATTTTCTAAATAAATATGTCATAGCTAATTTTCATGAAAACACTTCCAGTAAAATCACCGTCATAAGCACTTTCAAAGTAAGTTTTGATAGTGATTTTAGAAAGTATTTTTAGTCTTTGTAACACTTATAAATTTTCATATTTCAAGTATTAAAAATATTAAAAGCACTTCCTATAATCACTGTCAAACATACTATTAATATTATAGTTTTATTAAAGTTAAGATAATGTTATTTGGATATCAATTCTAAACACATACGTTTTGATTCAAAATATTAAATTATTACAATAAATAAATAAATATAAAATTATTACAAAAATGTAAATAATATAGTTGAGGGCCAAGTCTTGAGTTGGACCCATCAAAAATTAAATTGAAGACCAACTGCTCATCAATAGCCCCTTTGTCTCTTCATTGTGGTAGAGATGTCGACTTGCCCAATTCTGTTTCTAAGTCAAAATCTTGAATTTTAAAATTTAATTAAGATATTTTTTTATTATTAGAATATAAAATAATGTAATCTAGAAGGTGGGTTTTATTGGATCCAAATAATTATTTTGAAATGTAATTCAAAATATCTCTATTGTTAACATTAAAATAAATTAAAAAAATTGAAGTATTCTTCAATAATTAAATACCAATAATTAAGTCATCGTTAAGTCAACATGGGTCGGCTCAACGGTCAACAATGGCCGGTTTGGATAAATTTTTTCTAGTTCTAGAAGGGACAATTGATGATTTTTTATTCGTGATATTTTGAACAATTAATGTGAGTTGATGACCAAAATTTCCAATCAAAGTGCTGGATTTCAATTGATTCGAATTCAACCATAATAAAATTTAAAAAATAAAAATAAAACAAATTTTAAAACCATCAATTAATGATGGTTTTCTTGATATCACATAATATATATATATATATATATATATATATATATATATATATATATATATATATATATATATATTCAAGTGAATATGTTTTCTTGATAAATTCTTTCAAAGAAAAATATTTGATTTTTTTTTTCAAATCTAATATGGTTATGTTTGGTTTTGGAAAGTTTAAAGGAAAATGTAAGAGAAAAAAAATAAAGAAAAAAATAAGAAAAATAAATAAAATAAATAAAAATTAGATTTAAAGTCAATAATTATTTTTATATAATTTTTCAAACTTTTTTCACTTATATAACTCTTTTATATAAATATTGGATAACTTAAAAATACACTAATTTCTTAATAATTTTAATTGTATTTAACTTTATTTCTTATTTTTCATAATAAAAGCAAATATGAGAAAATTATTTTCATTAACATTTTTTTTTTCCTAATACTTTCCCATAACCAAACATAACCTTAGTATACATAAGAAAATAATTTACTATAATAATTAATATATTCTTTTAGACTATGTTTGGTTCCTAAAAAATACTAAGAAAAAAAATACCAATGAAAATGGTTTTCTTATGTTGGTTTCATAATAAAAAAATATAAAATAAAACTAAATATAATTAAAATTTCTCATAAATTTATATATTTTTAAGTTATGTAATCTTTATATAGTAAAAAGAAATAAGTAAAATGAATTTGAAGAAACATATAAAAATAATTTATTGAGTTCAAACCTATTCTATTTTCATTCACTTTTTATTTTCTTCTACTTTTCCTTTATATTTTTTTTCCTCAAATTTTTTGAAATCAAACAAGCCTTAGTGTTCTTATTGAAACAAATAATTATTCTTTTTGGGTAAAAATTTTTCTCATTTATAATGTTTTGGATATATTTTTATTTTTATATCATTTTAGTTTTGTATGGACACAACAAATAATTGATAATGATTTTTCATTTAATTTTGTAAGTCAAAATATTCTTAATTAATTTGGTCATAATAAAATTATTTATTTTTATAATTAAATTTATATGTTAGCTTGATTTTAATTATAAATAATTAATATTTTGTCAAAATATTCTTAATTAATTTGGTCATAATAAAATTATTTATTTTTATAATTAAATTTATTTGTTAGCTTGATTTTAATTATAAATAATTAATATTTAGATTATTTATAATTAAATTAAAAGTAAGATTAAAACTTAATATTTATTACTTACTGACTTAAGTTGATTTTAAGTTAAATGTTGAATTAAAATTTATTACTTAATTATTATTTTAAATATTAAGGTTGTTTGATTAAAATTAACTTAAAATTTGTTTTAAATTATTAAATTGACATATTTATCATCATAAATTATAATTTGAGCAAAGGAGGTGAAATAACAATAGAGATAAAAAAAATTAAAAAAAAAAATCGTGGCCATAACTAGGGCAAATTGGGGTAAAAAGATAAAATGAAAATATGAACTTAAGAATAAATTAATTATTTCTACTTATTACTTAAAATTATTTTTTACTTTAAATCATATTATTAGGTTATTTTACTAGACATATTTAATTTACTTAATGACTTAAATTAAATTATTAAATCGTTTTAAGTTATTAAGTTTGTTTAATATAACGGTTAAGAATTTATTTTTTTTAATATTTTAGTTTATATATGAAATTATTTTATATTTAATAAAAAATTTATAATATTAATATTATTTTAAAAAAATTATGATTTTAACTTCAACTTATAAAATAACGATGTCGACCAATCTCAAAATCAATCAATCATACAGTAGAGTCAAAGTCAATCATATCGTAATTATGTAACTTCATTCGGTGAAGCTTCATAGCCTAATTTTCGGTATGCCGAAATCAAAAGATTTGTTTCTTGATAAGAAAGATTAAGAAGGACTTGGACGACCCAATTGACCTAGTTGATAATTACCAACTTGCAGCAGCCTCTTTTGAACCAGAAAAATTAGAAAATGAAAAAGGCTGTTGGGATTTGGGGGTGTGGGAAGAAGATCTTAACAGCTCCTTTGGATTTGACGAAATCAAATACATACACAGAGAAACAAACAAAGAAAGGACATCCCATGTGAAGCAAAGATGGATGTTTATCTTCCATTTTGTGGAAATCTGGGGGACAATCCATCCAACACGTTTTCACTTTTGCCACCTCCATTTTGCTACAAAATAAAGCCAAATAATGATCCATTAACGACCTGTACCCACCTTTATCCAATCGTATACATATTATCGGTATGTATTTAAAAAAAAAAATTACGATTTTAAAATGTGGTTATAAAGTTATGAGAAACTCGTACTTATATGGGTTATTTGATTAAAAGGATCATTGAAAACTTTATTTTAAAAATCTAATCTTCAATTTTTTGTCACATTTTGACCAAAATGCCCTTTTTTCTTTTCTTGTAAAAATAATATTTTCTTTTAAAATCTATACATAAATATTTGAAATAGTTAATGACATTTATGTCAAAAATGAGTTACTTTAAAAAAAAATATATGTATGAAAAATATTAAATTTATAAATATAGACATTATTTCATTCATTTTAACCAATAAATTCTATTTATATAATGTTTAGATAACATCTTTATTGTATTTCATGAGATTATGGAGTCAAATAGACAGATACCGTTATGGAGCAAAACAAACCCTTCTTTAGATCGGGATCAACTTTGATAGCATTTGTAATAATTTATTTTCAATCGTGTAAATATTATCCGTTTAAGCTTAATAGAATCTCACAACTTTAAATTCATACTTATATAATATTAAAAATTTTCTTTCATATCATCATTTTCTTTTATTTTTTAGACTCATTTGATTATTTTTTGTTTATTTTATATGGGTTTTGTGAAAGTTCCTAGAAATTTCATTTTGATTGAATGTTTCTCAACTCTTCCATCATTTTCAAGAGATGGGTCCAAGCTTTACGTTTCATTTTTAAAGGGCAAGCTTTGATTCCAGAGAAATTTTGAGA